>NW_016109830.1:0-3941 GCF_001604975.1 Cebus imitator | reverse complement strand
ACATGCCCCAAATCCCCACTCAACCACGTGGTGTCTCGGCCCTAACTTCATTAGAGTCATTATTTACAACCACCAAATTACAGCCTTATCAGCTTGCTGGAGGTTCTTTCAAAACACTTTTATTCCCAGGAAACTGCATTAAGTTTATGCATACAGAATTCCCATCAAAACCCAGTGGTGGGCCAGGAGCAGTGGCTCATGCCTGTAATCCCATGACTTTGGGAGGCTGAGGCAGGCAGATCACCTGAGGTCAGGAGTTTGAGACCAGCCTGGCCAACATGGTGAAATGCCGTCTCTGATAAAAATACAAAAATTAGCCAAGCATGGTGATGGCCACCTGAAATCCCAGCTACTCAGGAGGCTGAGGCAGGAGAATCACTTGCACCTGGGAGGCAGAGGTTGCAGTGAGCTGAGATTGCATCACAGCACTCCAGTGTGAATGACAAAAACAAAACAAAACAAAATAAAAACCCAAAAACCTGTGTTAAACATGAGCTTCAATACTGACATAAACTGGGTAGGTTGTACCTACTTCCGCCCCAAGTACCTGGCATTAGAGGAATGGCATTTTGGCTTGATGTCTTTTCCCCTTACCCTCTATTATGGGTATGTAACTAGCTGGCTATGCACATTGATTTATGTCTACTTTGAGTGACTTCCAAGTGTTAAGCTGGGGATCTGGCACTCACATGAGAGATGGTCTGAGAGAGGAGACGAAGCCAGTGTCCTGGAGAAATGCAGCCAGGAGAGATCTGGTCCTGAGGAATTTCTCTTCTGAGGAGGCATGGTCAGTTCTCCCATCTCCAAAGCAGGAAGAGAGGACGGGCTCGAAGCTGAAGTCGTGGCCTCTTGGCTGTGCACAGTCACTTCTTCTGATGGCCCCATTGCCCTCTCTGTTCCCATCTCTGAGGTTGTTCCACTCTTTGCTTGCAAAGGGGCAACTCTTTCATCGAACTCTGAACTGCTAGATGGCAGGTGAAGACTTTCCGAAGCTGAAAACAGACAGCAACAATTAGAATTCCACCAGCACACTTCAAATGTCTTAATATCTTTTGAGGGGGCTCAGTTAGCACATCTATAAAATATATAGACATTAGAAGAAATTAGGAGAATAATTCATTCCATGAAAAATAAACTCTTAAAAAGACCACAAACCAAGGCAGACACTGTTTGTAGATCTCACAAAGGTTCTGTGTATTGTGGTAAACTTCTCAGAAAAGGGGCAAACGGGAGGTACGTATCAGACAATACAGAATCAGAGATCAGGGTCTGATCAGGACCTAGCACCCACGTCAACCAAATGGGTCCCAGAATTTACCTGAATGCAACATAAACAAAATTCCCAACATCTGGGAGAACAAGACCATGGAATACCATGAGCAGAGTTTCTAAGCTCTGTAGGAATCATTTATGAATACAAAATACTACCATATGCATCTGTACAGAATCGAGTCCCCCCAACCAGACCTCCTGCCACTAGGACCTGAAACCATAGAGTCATCTCTGACGGCTTCATCCTTTACTTTCAGGCCATCAACAAGTCCTACCAATTCCTTCCTCTTCGTCCCTGTGGCCAACAGGACACATTGCAGCACCTGGTGTCTGGATCTCTGTCTGCCTGGGTGGTCCCTTCCAGGTTCCCTCCATCCTCCCACTCCCACGCTAGACATCCTGTACCTGCCTGCCAGGTGATCCTCCCAAATTCACTTTAGTTAAATCACTCACTTGCTCAAAAACCTTCACTGACTCTTCCTACCACACCAAATCTAAACTGCCAGGTTTCCGAAGTCCTATGTGATTATCCCCAACCCTGTCCACACAATGGTCCTGCCTGCTCTTCCTCGCCTCTGTGGGCAACTGACGCCCTCCCCAAGGGAGGCTGCTGGCCTTGCCACCCTGCAGGGAGGCCACACCTGTCTTTCTCTCCTCTGTACTTCACTCCCGTTGTCCAGACATTCCACACCTCAGCGGCCCCGCCACCTCGCTCAGATACACAGGCATAAACTCCAATCCCAGTTCTGAAGCCTGTTAACTGTTTGACCTACACTTATTGGGTCAACTCACTTCTCTGAGCTTCAGTTTCCAAATGCCTAAAAGGAGAATAACATGACCTCGTGGGCTTGCTGGAAACACTGACGCAACAGACATGCTGGAAAGACTGATGAAACAGACAGTGGTATGTAGGAGGTCCCCAATTAATGCTACTTTTCTTAGTCTTCTCTTCCTCAATCAAATCTTACGCACTGACCCCCAGCACCTTCTTGACATTTTTTGCTAAAGATAGCAAAGCACCAAGTTATGCACACCAGAGCAAGAACAACCATTTGGGTCACGTCAACACAAACCAAACCCAGGCCTGCCCCAGCTATGCATCCCACAAAACATACTGCCTCTGAGACCCTCAGGTGTGGGAGGCTCCCTGGAGAAGGAATGAAGTTTGGATTCCACTAGCCATGGATCACAGATACCACAGGACCAGAGAGGCCACTCAGCGAATCTGCACAGGGACAAGCATCATACAAATGAGGCCTAAGCCACATGTCTGACCCACCTCAGCCTAGGAACCTTGGAAGGGCACAATGGCTCAGAATGGAGTTGTGGGAAACGGCAGAAACTCTGTTCTCCAGGACTGGACGCGCATGTGTGAAATGCACATCGTCAGCACAAGCTCACCTAAGGCGCCGCTCTGGGAAGTCAGAGCTGTTGCTATCTCCAGCGAGTACCCAATAGGCGAAATAGTGAAGTTTGTTCTACTTGAAGAGCCGTTCCTTCCTCTCGCATCTGCTGTTTCAGTGAACAGAGTGAGGTTTTCTGGAGCATCCGAAGCAGCGTGGCTCTTCCCGGAGGTCTGACTCAACACATCCCCTTTGAAGGTCACTGTTGAAATGTCCTCTTGATTCTGATACAAGGTGATGTTTTCTACGTGGGACTCAGTGTTATTTTCTACCCAATTGTTCCACGCAGCATCTGAAAGAAGAAGAGGATGCATCAGGGAGAACTTGCTGGCTTCTGAATAGAAAAGCAAATCTTCAGAAAAGACACCAGGAGACACATCAGTAGACAGTGGATTCAAGTAAAAGAATTTCACCCTTCTTTTTTTCCCATATTCACTATGCTTACAATCCAGAGCAAGAAATTATGAAGCAAAAATACAATATTGTATTAAATTTCATGGTACGTAGAATAAATGAGGAAAATATATTGATAGAAAGAGATCAACATGGGGCTCATGGAAGAACAACTGAGCCTCTGGCACCTGGGTAGGGTCGGAGAGGGGAGTGGAGGAGGAAGATCGGGTGTAAGCAGAAGGCAAGAAGCATTTCCTATTCGCCAAAGTTGCTAACTGGCCTCTTGGGGTGGCAGGATGGTATCATAAAAGCTGGCAGCCCTTGACCTTGACACCTACTCTTTCAGGTGGGAGGTGTGATGCTCAATTCTGATAAAACATGAAGGCTCCGCCAATAGTACTAAAACTTGTGTAATGTAAATGGGTTTGAGGCAGTAATTCCATCTTTGAATTTATCACTTAAATCAGCTATAGTAGACAGTATCTACAAGAAAGAAAACCACATGGTCATCGAATTAGTGCTCTAAAATAAAGATATTCTTCAGGGATTGTTGAATTAAAATAGCATGCTTCAAATGGAGTTTACATTTAATGATCTCTTTCTGTGAAAAATAATAGTAACAAAAAATATGTATGTGCTAAATACTGAGGTTGGTAGCAGACGCAAGTGCCTGATGATGTCTATTTATTCAAGCATTACACAAAGTTGAAGATAGGTCCTCTTATTCTCCCCACTTTATATAGGAAGCAAAGGAGGCACAGAGGGTCAGGGAGGTCATGCATCTTGCCCAAGTTGCACAGTCAAAAAGCAGGAGGGAATATGATTATGCTACAAATAAAGGGTCTTAGAACTAATCTTAGTTAGATTATGAGA
>NW_016109829.1:0-3945 GCF_001604975.1 Cebus imitator | reverse complement strand
TTTGTATTCCTAAGGTACTTTTGTTGTAGCATTTTTTTAAGTCATTCCCTGTCATATATATATATATATATATATATATATATATATATATATATTTGAGATGGAGTCTGGCTGTGTTGCCCAGGCTGGAGTGCAGTGGCATGCTCTTGGCTCACTACAACCTCTGCCTCCTGGATTCAAGCGATTCTCCTGTCTCAGCCTCCCGAGTAGCTGGGATTACAGGCGCCCACCACCACACTTGGCTAATTTTTTGTATTTTTAGTGGAGACGGGGTTTCAACATCTTGGCCAGGCTGGTCTTGAACTCCTGATCTCATAATCCACCTGCCTCGGCCTCCCAAAGTGCTGGGATTACAGGCATGAACCACCTCGCCCGGCCTTCCTGTAATCTTAACAATGGCACATGCTTATAGAAATTTAGTGAATCTAAGATACCATTCACTTTAAGATTCACCATTATTTTATGTGCTGCTAAGAAAAAACATGTGCCAATTTTAATTATAAGGTCTCCTGCTCAACCCTCAAGATGTTGAGATGTATAGGGCGATAGAGTTGGATCAGGATTAGTGGTTTCTAAACATTAGGGTACATCAGAATCACCTGAAGGACCTTTAAAAACACAAATTGCTGGGCGTCAACTCCAGATTTTCTGATTCAGTATGTTTGGGGCAGTGTCTGATAATTTGCATTTCTGATAAATTCCTACATGATGCTGATGCTGCTGGTTCAAGGACCACACTTTGAGAATCACTGGTCTAGTTGAAATACACTATAAAGCAGTGGTACACAACCTTTTTGGCACCAGGGACTGGTTTTGTGGAAGACAATTTTTCCATGATGGTGGTGGGGAGGATGGCTTCAGGATGATTCAAGCATGTTACATTTATGGTGCACTTTATTTCTATTATTACATTGTAATATACAATGAAATAATTATACAGTTCACCATAATGTATAATCAGTGGGAGCCCTCAGCTTGCTTTCCTGTAGTTAGATGGTCCCATCTGTGGGTGATGGGAGACAGTGACAGATCATCAGGCATTAGATTTTCATAATAAGCCAGCAACCTAGATCCCTCCCATGCAGAGTTTACAATAGGGTTTGTGCTCCCATGAGAATCTAACAATGCCATGGGTCTGACAGGAGAGGAGCTCCTGTAATGGGAGCGATGGGGAGCAGCTGGAAATACAGGTGAAGCTCCCTTGCCTGCTGGCTGCTCACCTCCTGCTGTGTGGCTCAGTTTTTAACAGGCCATGGGCTGGTACCGGTCCATGTGATGTGCTGGTAATGGTCCATGGCCTGGGGGTTGGGGACCCCTGCTGTAAAGTATTTACTTGAAGCAGGCAGTGTTCTAGATCTGTGCTTTTTCAAAAAGGTAGGCAGTGGCTATTACAGGTACCTATTTAATTAAAATGGATTGAAATAAAATAAATTTTAGACCTTTAGTGGCACCAGTCACATTTCAAGCGTTAAACAGCCACATGTGGCTTGTGGCTGCTGCTTCGGATGGGGCAGGTACAGAACACTTCCATCATTGCATACAACTTTATTTGGAGAGTGCTACTCAAAGTGGGGTCCACAGACCAGAAGCACCATCATCATTTGGGATCTTATTAGAAATGTAACTTCTGAACTCCTTCTCCATTCTGAATCAGAATCTATATGTTAACAAGCTCTCCTGATGATTCCAAAGAGCCATAAGGTTTGAGAAACACTCTTGTAAGTTGTGCACATGCGCACACACACGCACACATACACAGGTGACCGAATCCTCGAAGCCACTAATGCATACCTTCTTTCATTATATCCATTTTATAGATGAGAAAACCGAGCTTAGAAAGGTTAGTGAGTTTCTCAGTATTTCACAGCTACTTAGCTTGGGACTCAGCCCAGGTGTCTCTGAATCCAAAGCCCATATACTCAACCACAGGCCCAGTGCAAGGAAATCAGAAGGCCAAGGCTAGCGTAATTTCTCATCCTCCTGCCCCTCTGTGCCCTGCTTGCAGAGGAGGGCATCAGCGCCGGGACAGAGCTTCGGAGCCCCTGTGAATGCGAAAGCCTCGTGGAGTTCCAGGGCCGCACGCTGGGGGCGCTCGAGAACCTGACGCGGAACCATATCCTTTGGGGCTGGTGGCCCGGGCTGGAGGGAAAGTGAAGGGACCGCGGCGAACCCCAGCGGCTTCCTTAACCGCTCACTGGCCCAGCTGACCGCGCGCCTGGAGGATCTGGAGAACCATCTGGCCAACCAGAAGTGAGGGCCACTCGGGCTGGGGCGCGGCCCCACGGACCTTGCCCGCTGCGCGCCATCGGGGCGCCGGGGCCAGGCAGAACCTGGGCCAGTCGGGATTGGGCTGTCCGGGCGGAGGCGCTGGCGGGCTTCCCGCGTTGCGCTGAGCTGGCCTCGCCGGGACCAGAAGGCGGACTGCGGGGGTCACGGGGATAGCGGGTGGTGGGGGAAGGGGCACGTGCCAGACCGGCACGCCCTTGCCGCGTGCTGCTCTCAGTTCTTTGTTGGATTTGTTTGTTTTCTTTTTCTTAAAAAAAAAAATCTGATTTCCACCGGGTCCGTTTTTGGATCTTGCTGCACCGCCAGCTGGAGGGGAAGCCAGACGGAGCACGCTTTGCCGGCGCCCGGGCAGCGTCTCCTTGGAGAAAGGCGCATTGTGCGGGGGTCGGGCGCTAGGGCGCCGCTTTCCCCTGCTTGTTTGTTCAGCGGAGAACAGATAGCTCCTTATGCAGGCTGCGGGAAGGGAGGGGGTTCAACAGGAATCCTTGGGGTCTGAGCAAGTCTGCGCCACCCCATTCCCCAGCGGATTGAACGCTTTGCTCTCCGGCCAGGCCTGTCCCATGGTGCCCCCAATTCTGGCTCAAAAGCTGCTAGGGCCGAGCGCTGGTGAGGGGTGCGGTGTGGGGGTGGCATTGGTGGGAAACCGAGAGGCAGTAATTGAACCCTAAATGGATGGAGTGGGAGTGGATAAATGAGCTTTGCCCGATTTTAACTCCCTCCTGCACTAGGTGGGAAGAGGAGGAGGTATCAGCCAGGACCCCTGTCTACCCAGCCTGGGGCCTTCCTTCTGTCACTATCCCAGCCCCGCCGAAAACACTTCTATCAGCAAAGAACACAAACCAGTACCATTTTCCAGGTGCATGCAAGAAACCACGAAGTTTAAAATGCTTCCTAGAGTGATTTGGGGAAAGTTATTTTGTGTTTATTTCCTTATCTGCAAAGTAGAGACTGGAATTCTTACCCTCAAGGGTGATCGGGAGAATCAAGGACATTCTTCTAAGGCATGTGACACTGTGCCTGGTACCTGTCAGGCCCTCAATTAATGGTAGCTGTTAACTATTCTTATAGTAATAGCTAACATATTTAGTGTTGAGCATTACTATAACTGATTTGCAGGTGATTGCCACCACTCTTCTGCATGCTGTTAAATATGTTAAGTAGCTAACATATTTAGTGTTGAGCATTATTGTAACTGATTTTCATTTTATCCTTGCAACCATCTTATGAATAAAAAACCGTCTTGCTTTTATCATCCCCATTTTACAGATGAGGAAACTGAGGCACAGAAAGGTTAAGTTTCCAACAGTAACATAACCAGTAAGAAACTGAACCAGGATATTTCCTATGGCTGCCCTAATAAGTTACCACAAATTGAGTGGCTAACAACACAAATTTATTACCTTACAGTTTTTAGGTCAGAAGTCTAAGATGTGTTGGCGAGTCTTTATTCCTTCTGGTAGCTTTTGTTTCCTGGCCTTTTCCAGCTTCTAGAGGCTACCTGAATTCCTTGGGTCCTGGCCCCACATCACTTCAACCTGTTTCTGTCAGCGCATCTCTTCCTCTGACTCTGACTCTTCCATCTCTGTCTTATAAGGACCCTTCTGATTATATTGGCATGACCTTGATAATCAAAGATAATCATCCCATCTCAGGCTCTCT
>NW_016109828.1:0-3947 GCF_001604975.1 Cebus imitator | reverse complement strand
GTGTGTGTGTGTGTGTGTGTGTGTGTGTGTGTGTGCGCTCATCTGGTTTTTGTTGGGGGAAGGTGACAATTCATTCTTTTGATTTTATTCAACTTATAGCTGCGTTTCTAATCACTTCCTAAAAACACAGTAGGAAGAGAGTGGTATTTGCTTGCCCCACCCGCCTTTTAACACTGCCCCAGCAATCCAACTATGTGCTTAGAGGCGAGGCCAGCTTTTTGCCTTTGGCAGCACAGAGGCCAGACATTACCAGCACTCCCGTGTACAGCTGAAGGCTCCACCCAAATCAGACTGCACACACTGAATCCAAGAGGAATATCATTCTAGAACAACAACCCAGGAGAGAGAGAGGAGAGCTGTGGAGGCTGGGTGGGACAGTTGGGACACTTCTAAGTTCTTTTTTTTTTTTTCCCCCAGAGGGAGCAGAGGCCTTTACTGGGGGCCATGGGCTAGCTGGTTTCAGTCAAAGGCCACACACTTGATCTTGAAGTCACCGTCAGCTGCCACGTAGTTGATGGCCTCCAGGTTGAGGCGGTTGGGGAGCTTGAATTTGTATCTATCTGGCAGCTTGATGGTCAGGTCTGCCTGGTCGAAGCTGATACACACCTCTGCGATGCTCCCAGGCTGGAAGGGAAAGGCAGCCTCCTGCTGCTCGGCCCCCCAGGCGCCACTGTCCTTGCTGTTGCACACGATGGTGTTGGCATCCACGTGGGTATTGAAGTGAGGGTTGAAGTGTAGGCACAAGTTGTTGCTGTCTTTGCCCAGATTCAGCACGAAGCTCTTGATGTCAGGGGCCACCTCACCCCGCACTGGGAGGCACTCCCCAGTTTGAGATTCAGGTTGCTGGCCTCAAGACCACAAGCCATGATTGAGGGCAGGAAGATGTTCGCGGGACAGGCGCACCAGCTCTCTGAAGGCTCCACCCGAGAGCTACACTTCTAAGTTCTGACACCAGGACACCCAAGTGGTTGGCAGAGGCATTTTGGTAGTGCGGTGACAGATCAACTGTAGTGTGGGAAATCCCAAATGTTATAATAAAGAAGCTATCTCTGCACAAAGAGAGAGGTGAGAATAAGGGTGGGGGTATAAGCCGCAGGGCAGTAAGGTAGAGAAATCAGTTTTAGAGAACTGGCTAACTACTGGGCTACTCCAATTCTGAATACACAAGTAATATTTTAGCCTCTTTTCAGGTGAGACTGATGTAGAGTAGCTATGGGCAGGCCAGGAAACCAAGTTCCATTTCTGGTCTAAAGTGGACTGGAGGGTTCCTCTGTAGAAGAGTCATAACATAGTTTATATAAGATACCACAAACCCACTGCTCCTGACTGTCCAAGGCCAAAGGCATCTTCTTCCTGGAGAGCTGTGTCTCTTACCCTCTAGGCTCTAAGACTCCCTATTTGACTTCGGAAGGTTTCCTGTTTACTCTGAGATCTGCAGATCTCCCCAGGGCCTTTGGAGAGCAGCTAGGGAAGGGGACAGCAGGGAGACGGCTGTGAACAGCCTGAAGGACACAAGTCTTCCGCATCTTACCGTTACTTTTTACATGGCTGGAAAACGAACGGACACTGAAAGGGGGTTTCCTGGTCTAATTATTTACAGCTTTTATTCTTTATTTTCTGTTTCTAATGTGCAGGCATCTCTCAGATTCTTGACCCTCAAGGAAAATGGAAGGGGGAGTGCAACCGTAATTGGTACCTAAAGGCATTTTTTTGTTGCTGTTCCCATGAGAACAGCATCAGAATGATGAACAAGGTATACTGCTATAAAATAATCAACATCTCCATTTGGAGAAGGAATTTCTTTTAAAAACACCCCCTATGGGGCAATATGGTATCTGCGTCTATGGAAATAGAAAGAAGCAGAAGGAGTTCCATTTCTGCCAGAGGAGTCTACTTTTTGCTAATTTCTTGGAAAACAAGAGGTTTTCTTTGGCTCTAGAGAAAATCAGACATTTCCTTTTTTTTTTTTTTTTTTTTTAAATAGAGATGGGGTTTCACCATGTTGGCCAGGATGGTCTCGATCTCCCAACCTCGTGATACACCCACCTCAGCCTCCCAAAGTGCTAGGATTACAAGCATTAAAAAAAATAATTTTAAAAAAGAAAAAAATGGATGGATGGATGGAAAAGAGGGAGAGAAAGACATAAACAGATAACATGGTAAGAAAAATACAGTAAAATGAGAATGACAGCATCCAGGTATTGGGTATAAGTGAGCTCACTGTAGAATTTTTAACTTTGCTGTATAATAAAACATTGGAAAATCAATCACATCACTAAAAAACAAAAAGACAATATTTGGAAGCACTGGACATAGTTGGATTAAAAAAAGAAAATCTGCCTCTATCCCTGTTGCCGTCACTGAAAAGTTGTCTCATTAGCTATTAAGGAAAACATGGTCAAGGAAAACACAGTGCCAGAAGGCTGGCCTTGCCATGTAAAAGAAGTCTTCAACTGACTGTGTCCTAACACTGGATCTCAGGTAAATCCCCCAATTCTAAAGGCTGGACATGTTTAAAATGTAGACGCAGTTTCCATATCCAGGAGGCAGGACTAAGAACAGGAGATGTGAATCTAGCTCCGGCAGTGGGTGGGGAGGGGCAATGGTGAAGCTAAGTTCGAAGCCGCCAGTCACTTACAGCCTCTCAAGCTCCAGTAGTTCTGTGTCTGGACGTCAGCCCCATATACTGGCTTAAAACCTCAAGAAACTAGAAGATCTCACCAGTGGGAGCAGCCAGAGCAGCTGAAACATGTCCCTGTAAACAATAAATGTTTATCTGGGCAGATAACCTGGCAGATAGCCTCATTCTGATCTTAGGCAACTTGAAACTCCACAACAGGAGGCTGAGCACAGAGGGACCCCTTCCTCTTTGCCACATGGGTAGGAAGCAGAGATGGAAGGTGGTCCTGGCTCCTACCACGAGAGAGGTGGCAGAAAGCCACTCTCTGTAAATGCCAACTTCTTCTCTACTGGACAATGGCCAGATTTCCTTAAACACAGAGGGTGGGGACAGAGAAGTCAAGTCAACCAACACTAAACAATGCTACCGCATAAAGCTGGCTGTTATACCACAGCCCTGAAGGTATGAGGAGCTCTGGCGTGTCTGGCTGCTGCCACAGGAACCGCACTGGCGAAGGGCTTCCCCAGGCCTGGGTGGGATGCCTGTCACTGACTGGCCACACACATAGGCTCAGTCGCCACCTCAGTCAGTGGCAAACAGCTGCTGAGAGGGGAGGAGTAGACCCAGGGGTGCTGTGTGCTGCACAGCCAAATCTTCCACTTTTGGAGCCTCCAAACAATATTCATAAGAGCCATATGGCTTAAACTCCACGGAGGCACCAGGCAAAAGGCCGTACGAGGAAAAGAGGCAGCTGAAAGGAAGGAATGGAAGTGTGTTGATGGCATAGAAACTCCTTTCACTGACAACCAACTCTGCAAACAACTGTACTACCAGTTCTGAAACCCCAATCCCTAACTGACGGATTCATTCTTGGCACTGGTTATTCCTCCTACATACATGCCTCTGCCCATACTCTTCCCAGAAGGACAGGGGATAGGGAAGTGAGAACCACAGTGTGCCTAAAGGGAGGTTCAGCCCTCATTCAGAAGACTCCCAAGTCCTCTCCCAGGAAAGAGAATGGAGATGGAATGTCAAAGGCTCTTTGCTCCGAAACAGCACCGAAGCACAGCCCAGCAGAGCAGGGTGTGGGTCTTGGATGGAGTCCAGAGGACGAGTGTGTGTGTGTGTGTGTGTGTGTGTGTGTGTGTGTGTGAACATCTCTATGAAGATAAGTGCCAGAAGGGACTTCAAGGGCCCACCATCCAATCCCCTTGTTCTACTGAGATGAAACTGGGCACCAAACATGGGAGCTACTCGAGTTCAATGCAGCCAAATTCCTTTCCTCCCAATGATGCTCTCTGTTGGGGCTCAGAAAATAATACCCCGA
>NW_016109827.1:2736-3950 GCF_001604975.1 Cebus imitator | reverse complement strand
CACATACCCCTATCCATATACCCACAAACACGCATACTCTCTCACACACACAGCAAAAGAAGCAAGAGGCCATGGGAGAAATCAGAAATCATATACGGGCTTGTCCAACATGTTTTCCTATATCTCACTTTCTCTCTACAATCCTGTTAAATAAGCAAGGAAGTAGTAGTAGTAGCAGTCCACCCATTTTACAGATGAGGAAGCAGTTTTGGCCACTGTCCATTGCTAGCGGGTAGGCAGTTTGAGACTTAAATCCAGAATCTGAGGTCCTGTCTCCTGTTTTCTCAAGCTCCACCCCTCTGCTGTCTTAGCATATCCCAG
Source organism: Cebus imitator (assembly GCF_001604975.1). Lineage (NCBI taxonomy): Eukaryota > Metazoa > Chordata > Mammalia > Primates > Cebidae > Cebus > Cebus imitator. The sequence continues at coordinate 3,629 of NW_016109827.1, read as the reverse complement.
AGTCCATTTCCTTTGCTGAGAATAATGATTCACTCTCTGCTGAACACCTGTGAGGAATTACTCCAGTGCCTGCCTCGCTAACCTGTTGTTCATCACTCCAACAGTTGGCAGGAATTAAATCACTGCTGCTCAGAAATTGCCAGGGCATCTGCTTACCATCACTGTCCCCAGGGAGACAGGCTCTCTGACATTGCGGCCACCTCTCTCCTTAGCCAGGGCCCTGGGTTACCTTTGAAGACATTTAGAAACAGGAACAGAAGCGTAATGCTAGATAAACTGCCTTTCAGAAGACTTCACCATTCAAGCCTGTTGAACCTAAGGGTTTCAAGCACGTCTCCCCCACTCGCCATCATTGCTTGTCCTGATTCAGAAAGACTTGAGTCTATCCAAGGAGTTGGATAGAGAGCAACTTGTCGTGGGTCAGACATGGTCTTTTTTGCAGGCCAGTCACTGGGAGAGAAGCCCACAAGCAAACTGATCTCAAAGGTAAAGTGGTAACATATGGGTTTCCTAGGGTGATGTGTGTCTCAAACACTCACAGAGTTGCCCACATTCTGCAAAGCAGAGGACAAAATCTATTTGCCATAACAGACTGTTAGAGGTGTTGGTTGAGTCACCTGGACTCACCCACCTTGCAGATGGAGGCTTTTTACCTGATTATGGGAACTTGGCCTGTTAAAAGTCTAACCAGATCTGGCCGGGCGCAGTGGCTCACGCCTGTAATCCCAGCACTTTGGGAGGCCAAGGTGGGTGGATCACAAGGTCAGGAGTTCAACACCAGACTGACCAACATGGTGAAACCTCGTCTCTACTAAAAATACAAAAATTAGCTGGGTGTGGTGGCACACGCCTGTAATCCCAGCTACTCAGGAGGCTGAGGCAGGAGAATTGCC
>NW_016109827.1:0-1047 GCF_001604975.1 Cebus imitator | reverse complement strand
CAGAGGAGAGAAGCCATGTGATTTCATTCAAGGTGAGCGAGTAGCTTCAATCTCAGAGTTCAGCTCCAGCCTACAGATGGCCTATTTCTCATGTCCCTGTATTCTGAGAGCTTGCCTGGAGTAAACTTCACCTAACTTCTATTTTGTCTGTGCTAGTTTGAGTTTGAGTGCATCCTTGCAATAAACTTGAGATTAGCTCTGCCTCTCCTGCAGAGTAAATGCCTGGAGCCCCGTGAGGGCTCTTTGACAGGATCTTGGCACTTTAAGTTAGGAGGATATCTAGTGCAGTGGTCCTCACAGAAAGATCTGCAGCCCCCCACAGAGATGCACAGACACTTGGAGATCTGCAAAAACTGAGCTTTTCTTATACTAAGCACGATGTTACCAAATCGTGAGTGGGTAAAAGACCTATTCAAAGTTTGAGGGGGATTTATGGATTTAATATGATATGTGAAAATCTATTGATACAATTTGAATTTCTCATTCCAACTAACATTTAAGAAATTATCACTTTTAAGCTTTGGTGTAGTATCAGAGAATATCCACAATTATCTGGAAAGGAGTATCTAAAATACTCCTCCCTATACCAACTACATAGCTAGTGAGGATGGATTTTTTTCATGCACATCAGCTAAAACAACAGATGGAATGTGGAAAAAGATGTGAGAATCCACTTGGCTTCTGTTGAACCAGATGTTCAAGATACTTTATTGCTTTAAATGAATTCACAAATACTTTAATAATATCTCAGTTTTGGGCTGGGCATGGTGGCTCATGCCTGTAATCCCAGCACTTTGGGAGGCCAAGGTGGGTGGGTCACATAAAGCCAGGAGTTCAAGACCAGTCTGGCCAAGATGGTGAAACCCTGTCTCTACTAAAAATACAAAAATTAGCTGGATGAGGTGGCACATGGCTATAATCCCATACTCAGGAGGCTGAGGTATGATAACTGCTCGAACTCAAGAGGCAGAGGTTCTAATGAGCCAAGATCACACTATTGCACTCCAGCCTGAGTGACAGAGCGAGACTGTTTCTCAAAAAAATGTA
>NW_016109826.1:0-3951 GCF_001604975.1 Cebus imitator | reverse complement strand
TTTGTATTCCTAAGGTACTTTTGTTGTAGCATTTTTTTAAGTCATTCCCTGTCATATATATATATATATATATATATATATATATATATATATATATATATTTGAGATGGAGTCTGGCTGTGTTGCCCAGGCTGGAGTGCAGTGGCATGCTCTTGGCTCACTACAACCTCTGCCTCCTGGATTCAAGCGATTCTCCTGTCTCAGCCTCCCGAGTAGCTGGGATTACAGGCGCCCACCACCACACTTGGCTAATTTTTTGTATTTTTAGTGGAGACGGGGTTTCAACATCTTGGCCAGGCTGGTCTTGAACTCCTGATCTCATAATCCACCTGCCTCGGCCTCCCAAAGTGCTGGGATTACAGGCATGAACCACCTCGCCCGGCCTTCCTGTAATCTTAACAATGGCACATGCTTATAGAAATTTAGTGAATCTAAGATACCATTCACTTTAAGATTCACCATTATTTTATGTGCTGCTAAGAAAAAACATGTGCCAATTTTAATTATAAGGTCTCCTGCTCAACCCTCAAGATGTTGAGATGTATAGGGCGATAGAGTTGGATCAGGATTAGTGGTTTCTAAACATTAGGGTACATCAGAATCACCTGAAGGACCTTTAAAAACACAAATTGCTGGGCGTCAACTCCAGATTTTCTGATTCAGTATGTTTGGGGCAGTGTCTGATAATTTGCATTTCTGATAAATTCCTACATGATGCTGATGCTGCTGGTTCAAGGACCACACTTTGAGAATCACTGGTCTAGTTGAAATACACTATAAAGCAGTGGTACACAACCTTTTTGGCACCAGGGACTGGTTTTGTGGAAGACAATTTTTCCATGATGGTGGTGGGGAGGATGGCTTCAGGATGATTCAAGCATGTTACATTTATGGTGCACTTTATTTCTATTATTACATTGTAATATACAATGAAATAATTATACAGTTCACCATAATGTATAATCAGTGGGAGCCCTCAGCTTGCTTTCCTGTAGTTAGATGGTCCCATCTGTGGGTGATGGGAGACAGTGACAGATCATCAGGCATTAGATTTTCATAATAAGCCAGCAACCTAGATCCCTCCCATGCAGAGTTTACAATAGGGTTTGTGCTCCCATGAGAATCTAACAATGCCATGGGTCTGACAGGAGAGGAGCTCCTGTAATGGGAGCGATGGGGAGCAGCTGGAAATACAGGTGAAGCTCCCTTGCCTGCTGGCTGCTCACCTCCTGCTGTGTGGCTCAGTTTTTAACAGGCCATGGGCTGGTACCGGTCCATGTGATGTGCTGGTAATGGTCCATGGCCTGGGGGTTGGGGACCCCTGCTGTAAAGTATTTACTTGAAGCAGGCAGTGTTCTAGATCTGTGCTTTTTCAAAAAGGTAGGCAGTGGCTATTACAGGTACCTATTTAATTAAAATGGATTGAAATAAAATAAATTTTAGACCTTTAGTGGCACCAGTCACATTTCAAGCGTTAAACAGCCACATGTGGCTTGTGGCTGCTGCTTCGGATGGGGCAGGTACAGAACACTTCCATCATTGCATACAACTTTATTTGGAGAGTGCTACTCAAAGTGGGGTCCACAGACCAGAAGCACCATCATCATTTGGGATCTTATTAGAAATGTAACTTCTGAACTCCTTCTCCATTCTGAATCAGAATCTATATGTTAACAAGCTCTCCTGATGATTCCAAAGAGCCATAAGGTTTGAGAAACACTCTTGTAAGTTGTGCACATGCGCACACACACGCACACATACACAGGTGACCGAATCCTCGAAGCCACTAATGCATACCTTCTTTCATTATATCCATTTTATAGATGAGAAAACCGAGCTTAGAAAGGTTAGTGAGTTTCTCAGTATTTCACAGCTACTTAGCTTGGGACTCAGCCCAGGTGTCTCTGAATCCAAAGCCCATATACTCAACCACAGGCCCAGTGCAAGGAAATCAGAAGGCCAAGGCTAGCGTAATTTCTCATCCTCCTGCCCCTCTGTGCCCTGCTTGCAGAGGAGGGCATCAGCGCCGGGACAGAGCTTCGGAGCCCCTGTGAATGCGAAAGCCTCGTGGAGTTCCAGGGCCGCACGCTGGGGGCGCTCGAGAACCTGACGCGGAACCATATCCTTTGGGGCTGGTGGCCCGGGCTGGAGGGAAAGTGAAGGGACCGCGGCGAACCCCAGCGGCTTCCTTAACCGCTCACTGGCCCAGCTGACCGCGCGCCTGGAGGATCTGGAGAACCATCTGGCCAACCAGAAGTGAGGGCCACTCGGGCTGGGGCGCGGCCCCACGGACCTTGCCCGCTGCGCGCCATCGGGGCGCCGGGGCCAGGCAGAACCTGGGCCAGTCGGGATTGGGCTGTCCGGGCGGAGGCGCTGGCGGGCTTCCCGCGTTGCGCTGAGCTGGCCTCGCCGGGACCAGAAGGCGGACTGCGGGGGTCACGGGGATAGCGGGTGGTGGGGGAAGGGGCACGTGCCAGACCGGCACGCCCTTGCCGCGTGCTGCTCTCAGTTCTTTGTTGGATTTGTTTGTTTTCTTTTTCTTAAAAAAAAAAATCTGATTTCCACCGGGTCCGTTTTTGGATCTTGCTGCACCGCCAGCTGGAGGGGAAGCCAGACGGAGCACGCTTTGCCGGCGCCCGGGCAGCGTCTCCTTGGAGAAAGGCGCATTGTGCGGGGGTCGGGCGCTAGGGCGCCGCTTTCCCCTGCTTGTTTGTTCAGCGGAGAACAGATAGCTCCTTATGCAGGCTGCGGGAAGGGAGGGGGTTCAACAGGAATCCTTGGGGTCTGAGCAAGTCTGCGCCACCCCATTCCCCAGCGGATTGAACGCTTTGCTCTCCGGCCAGGCCTGTCCCATGGTGCCCCCAATTCTGGCTCAAAAGCTGCTAGGGCCGAGCGCTGGTGAGGGGTGCGGTGTGGGGGTGGCATTGGTGGGAAACCGAGAGGCAGTAATTGAACCCTAAATGGATGGAGTGGGAGTGGATAAATGAGCTTTGCCCGATTTTAACTCCCTCCTGCACTAGGTGGGAAGAGGAGGAGGTATCAGCCAGGACCCCTGTCTACCCAGCCTGGGGCCTTCCTTCTGTCACTATCCCAGCCCCGCCGAAAACACTTCTATCAGCAAAGAACACAAACCAGTACCATTTTCCAGGTGCATGCAAGAAACCACGAAGTTTAAAATGCTTCCTAGAGTGATTTGGGGAAAGTTATTTTGTGTTTATTTCCTTATCTGCAAAGTAGAGACTGGAATTCTTACCCTCAAGGGTGATCGGGAGAATCAAGGACATTCTTCTAAGGCATGTGACACTGTGCCTGGTACCTGTCAGGCCCTCAATTAATGGTAGCTGTTAACTATTCTTATAGTAATAGCTAACATATTTAGTGTTGAGCATTACTATAACTGATTTGCAGGTGATTGCCACCACTCTTCTGCATGCTGTTAAATATGTTAAGTAGCTAACATATTTAGTGTTGAGCATTATTGTAACTGATTTTCATTTTATCCTTGCAACCATCTTATGAATAAAAAACCGTCTTGCTTTTATCATCCCCATTTTACAGATGAGGAAACTGAGGCACAGAAAGGTTAAGTTTCCAACAGTAACATAACCAGTAAGAAACTGAACCAGGATATTTCCTATGGCTGCCCTAATAAGTTACCACAAATTGAGTGGCTAACAACACAAATTTATTACCTTACAGTTTTTAGGTCAGAAGTCTAAGATGTGTTGGCGAGTCTTTATTCCTTCTGGTAGCTTTTGTTTCCTGGCCTTTTCCAGCTTCTAGAGGCTACCTGAATTCCTTGGGTCCTGGCCCCACATCACTTCAACCTGTTTCTGTCAGCGCATCTCTTCCTCTGACTCTGACTCTTCCATCTCTGTCTTATAAGGACCCTTCTGATTATATTGGCATGACCTTGATAATCAAAGATAATCATCCCATCTCAGGCTCTCT
>NW_016109825.1:2256-3952 GCF_001604975.1 Cebus imitator | reverse complement strand
TGGTGGCAGGAGCCTATAATCCCACATACTGAGGAGGCTGAGGCAGGAGCATCACTTGAACCCAGGAAGTGGAGGTTTCAGTTAGCCAAGATCACACCATTGCACTCCAGCCTGGGCAACAAGAATGAAACTCCATCTCAAAAAGAAAAAAAACGTATACATGAATGCTCACAGCAGCAGTGTTCATAAGAGACAAAAAGCGAAAAAAATCCAAAGGTTCATCCAGTGATGAAGAGACTAAATGTGGTATCAGGGTATATCTACACAACAGAATATTATTCAGTCATAAAAAGGAATCAAGGGCAGATGTATGCCACAACATGGAGGAACCTTGAAAATGCTGTATTAAGTGAAGGAAGCCATTCATAGTGTATGAGACCCTTTAAATGAAATGTCCAGAATAAACAAATCTGTAGAGATGACAGTAGATTTGCCATGTTGCTCAGGCTAGCATCAAACTCTTGGTCTCCTGCCTAGGGCTGGGAAAGTTGGGATAAACAAGGAGTGACTGCTAATGGATGCATGATTTCTCTTGGGGATGATGAAAATATACAAAAACTTACCTTTCCAACTAGGAGAAAAGAAAAAAAATGAAAATATAGAAAAACTGATAATGGCGATGGTTGCACAACTGTGAGTATATTAAAAACCACTGAATTGTATACTTTAAGTTGGTAAACTGTATGGCATATAAATTATATCTCAATAAAGCTGTTATTTTAAAAAAATAACTAATATACTTAGCAATTTTCCTCCTACTTACTATCTACAACCAGTTATTTTTTCTTTTTCTTTTTTTTTTTTTTTGATGGAGTTTCACTCTTGTTGCCTAGGCTGGAGTGCAAGGCACGATCTCGGTTTACTGCAACCTCCGCCTCCCAGGCTCAAGCAGTTCTCCTGCTTCAGCCTCCTGAGTAGCTGGGATTACAGGTGTGCACCACCGCACCCTGCTATTTTTTTGAATTTTTAGTAGAGACAGGGTTTCACCATGCTGACCAGGCTGGTCTGAAACTCGTGACCTCATGTGATCTGCCCATCTCAGCCTCCCAAAGTGCTGGGTTTATAAGCATGAGCCACCGTGCCCGGTCTCTTTTTTTTTTTTTAAGAGACAGGGTCTCACTCTGTCACCCAAGCTATAGTGCAAAAGGTACAATCATGGTTTTCTGCAGCCTCAAGCTCCTGGGCTCAAGTAATCCTCCCACCACAGCCTCCTGAGTGGCTGAGACACACAACATCATGCCCGAATAACTTCTGTTTTTGTAGAGATGGGGTTTTGCCATGTTGCCCTGAGTTCTAACTCCTGAGCTCAGAGAATCCACCCACTTCAGCCTGCCAAAGTGCTGGGATTACAAGGATGAGCTACTGCACCTGTCCAAAAAAAAATTTTTAATAAGACAACTGAGGCCAGGCGCTGTGCCTCACCCCTTTAATCCCAGCACTTTGGCAGGCTGAGGTACGCAGATCTCATGAGCTCAGGAGTTCGAAACCAGCCTGGCCAACATTGTGAAACTCTCTCTCTACTAAAAATACAAAAATTAGTCGGTCATGGTGGCATGTGCTTGTAATCCCAGCTACTCGAGAGGCTGAGGCAGGAGAATCATTTGAACCCAGGAGGCAGAGGTTGCAGTGAGCCGCGATCAAACCACTGCACTCCAGCCTGGGAGACAGAGTAAAACTCCATCTCAAAAAAAAAAAA
>NW_016109825.1:0-1051 GCF_001604975.1 Cebus imitator | reverse complement strand
CTGTCCTTCTGGAAGTACCAGATGGAGATTTAAAAAAAAAAAAAAAAAAAAGCTCTTTACTAATTGTGGCCAAGATTCCTTGGTACTTGGTGCCAGGGCCAAAATATTACCCAAGATGTCCTAGCCAAACTCAAGGTTGGCTAATTAATTATAGTCTGCCAACCTACAAACAACAAAAAAAAAGGCCTCCCTCTGTTCCGTTCATTGAAGCCTGAAGAGGTCACTCTTTCTGGAAATTATTTATTTTTTATTTTTTATTTTTTTTTAAAGATAGGGTCTCACCATGATGGCCAGGCTGGTCTTGAACTCCTGACCTCAGGTGATCCACCCACCTTGGCCTCCCAAAGTGCTAGGATTACAGGCATGAGCCACCAAGCACGGCTATTTTTATTTTTTAATTTTGATTGAATTGTACACTTTAATATGTGTACTTTGTTTTCTGTTCTTTTTTGAGGCAGGATCTCACTCTGTTGCCCAGCTTGAAGTGCAGTGGTGTGAACACAGTTCACCGCAGCCTCCTGGGTTCAAGAGATCCTCCTGCCTCAGCCTCCCAAGTAGGCGGGACTACAGTCATGTACCATCACACCCAGCTAATTTTTTTAAGTTTTTGTAGAGAAAGTTTTTGTAGGGGGTCTCACTGTGTTGCCAAGGCTGGTCTCTGGACTCCAGTGATCCTCCTGCCTTAGCCGCCCACAGTGCTGGGATATCGACATGAGCCACTGTGCCTGGCCAAAATTCCTGTATAGTACCATCAGTCATTATGGTTTCCCTTAAGAGTGCATCGTAACTCAAATGCCAACTTAAAGTATACAGATTTTTTGAATTCCGTCTTTATGGGAAACACACCATGTATATTAAAAGTACTCAAAAATTGTCTGGGCATTGTGACACATGCCTATAATGCCAGCTACTCAGGAGGCTGTTTGAACTCAGGAGGCTGTTTGAACCCAGGAGGCAGAGGATATAGTGAGTGAAGATCACACCACTGCACGCCAGCCTAGGTGACAGAGCGAGATTCAGTCTCAAAAAAACAATAATAAATAATTAAAAT
>NW_016109824.1:2708-3953 GCF_001604975.1 Cebus imitator | reverse complement strand
AAAAAAAAAAAAAAAAAAAAGACAAGACCAGATAGAGTCAGGGTTAAAGGGTAACTAGCAACAGCGAGAGGGCCCCAAAACGCAAAGAGTTTACAACACGAATGTTCCGAACTTATACCAACCTAATTCTGATCAAATTAGAAGGCTATCAATCCCTCGATCGTATACACTTTGTATCTAAGATTTCCTAACACAGCAGTAAAAAGTTCACAAACCAGATGAAGATGTTCATCGCTGTCCTATTCATCATAACACAGAAGTAATGCCCCCCAGGAGGGGAACAGGTTAGGCAGCCACAGCACATCTACAGCATGGAATGCTACACTGCCACTTAGGATCATGAACTATGAAAAACGATGTGGCAACACTGAAAAATACTTATATTAAGGCTGGGCACGGCAGCTCAGGCCTGTAATCCCAGCACTTTGGGAGGCCGAGGTGGGTGGATTGCCTGAGCTCAGGAGTTCGAGAGCACACTGGCCAACACGGTGAAACCCCGTCTCTACTAAAATGCAAAAAAGTTAGCTGGGCGTGGTGGCACGCGCCTGTAGTCCCAGCTACTCCGGAGGCTGCGGCAGCAGAATTGCTTGAAACCGGGATGCGGACGTTGCAGTGAGCTGAGATCGTGCCACTACACTCCAGCCCGGTGCCTGGCGACAGAGCAAGACTCTGTCTCAAAAAAAAAAAAAAAAGAAAGAAAGAAAAATACTTATATTGCAATATGCAACCAATTAAAGCCAGGGATCTACCCTCCAATAAAAGCTGGGTTTTCCTCATGGACTTATTAGGATGAGGTAGGATCAAAGCAAACAGAAAAAAAGGTGGAAATCTTAGGGGCTGAGTCTTTGTGGGAGAAATCTGAGTTCTCCTTCGCTTCTGGTAAGCCATGGAGACAGCAGAAGATGACCGCTCCCTCTCCCCTCTCCTCCTCCCCCTCTCCTCAAAAGGCAGTGAGATTCTGGCTGGAGGAAGCCTGTTCTACATGACTATATCCTATTGTAAAATCTCTTTTTTGGCTAGAGCTTTGGGATACGGTGCTAGCTTGGCCCAGGGATATCTGAAACTCTGAGACAATGCGTCAATAGACCAAGTGAAATGCTTCAATGACCTGAAAGTGTCCTTAACATTTGCTAACCCACTCAGAAGACATGGCTTTCATTCTCAAAGATTCCCCCCAGAGAAGTCAATACAGATGTCCTCAGCAGGCTGCTAAAATAGATCCTCTTTTCATCTAAATTAATTATT
>NW_016109824.1:0-1183 GCF_001604975.1 Cebus imitator | reverse complement strand
TGTTGGTCAGGCTGGTCTTGAACTCCCAACCTCAGGTGATCTGCCCGCCTTGGCCTCCAAAGTGCTTGGATTACAGGCGTGAGCCACCACGCCCAACCAAAAATTTTTTTTAATTGAGATGAGATCTTGCTGCGTTGCCCATGCTGGTTTTGAACTCATGGGCTCAAGCAATCCACCCGCCTCGGCCTCCCAAAGTGCTGGGATTACAGGCTTGAGCCATCGCGCCCGGCCTCAGGGTCCCTATTTACTGATGAGGAACCCAGAGTTCCAGCTGGGCCATGCCCACATTTTCCAGAGATAAGACCATGTTCCTTAATTCCTCCCTGGAGAGTGGTCTTCCAGGTGGGGGCCGTCTCTGGACAGATATTTCAGAAACGCCAGGAGTGAGCCTCTGCCTATCTCTAAAAATGTTTCAACTAGCTCCCTGCGTTCCATCCTACAATCAGAGCTCAAGGTTAAAATGTAAACACACTCAGGGAAAGGGGGAGGGCGCAATGGTCACACAAAGGTGCAGAAGGCTGATAGCAGTCCCTTTAAAAGTTCAGCTTTTGGCCGGTGCAGTGGCTCACGTCAGTAATCCCAGCACTTTGGGAGGCTGAGGCGCGCAGATCACCTGAGGTCAGGAGTTCAAGACCAGCCTGGCCAACATGGTGAAACCCATCTCTGCAAAAATACAAAAGAACAACAACAACAACAAAAAGTTAGCTGGGCATGATGGAAGGTCCCTGTAATCCCAGCTATTAGGGAGGCTGAGGCAGGATAATCGCTTGAACCTGGGAGACAGAGGCTGCAGTGAGCCGAGATCATGCCACTGCACTCCAGCCTGGGCGACAGAGCAAGATTTCATCTCAAAAAACATTTAAAAAAAAAAAAAAAAAAAAAAAAAAAAAAAAAAAAGAACAGCTTTTCTAGGAGCAAGTTAAGGTTCAGGAAAGGATGATTGTGGGGAAAGGAAGGGAGGGTCAGGGAAGCTCAGGTCTTTGCTTTGGAGTCTTCCATAACACTTTCTTTTTTGTTGTTATTTTGAGATAGGGTTTGCTCTGTCACCTAGGCTGGAGTACAGTGGTACAATCTCAGCTCACTGCTACCTCTGCCTCTCAGGTCCAAATAATTCTTGTGTCTCAACCACCTGGGATTATAGGTATGTGCTACTACACCTGGCTAATTTGTGTATTAAATATTT
>NW_016109823.1:2834-3957 GCF_001604975.1 Cebus imitator | reverse complement strand
GGCCCCACACCTAGAAGAAGGTGTTGGGCCTCTTGGTGGTGAAGCGTGGCTTGTGCTGACGGCGCAGGACGCGGTGAGGCAGCGGGAACTTGATCTTGGAGTCGTGGAACAGCTTGACGGCCGGCCGGCGACACTTGCTGGCTGCGATCTCCTCCACTTTCATGATCTGGATGGAGTGGGCCCGGGCGCCCATGTCTCCGTCTGCGGAGAGGAGGGGCTGAGTGGCGGCGCTGCCTGGGCTCTATCACCCAGCAAACCTCCTACTGAGTGCCTGCTCAATGACCTGGCACGGCCTGTGAGTCACAGCAACTGCCTGAGGGCTTGGGGCTCACGGGGGGGACACATGACACGCGAGAGAGTTGTAGAACCTCCAAATTCACTCTGAGGGCCACGGCCACAGCCCCCCAAAGGCGACGAGATTCGCTTGCTGTTTGCACCTCTGTTTAAACCACCGCTATAAGAAACAGTGATTCTTGGGTTTAGGTGCAAGTTGTCATCTTTACTTTTTGGTAACAAAACTCATGTTGACTGAGTTTCAAGTCAAAGTAGAAAAGCTACTAAAATGAGTTAGAAAAAAACAAGATACATTAAACCTATAAATTACATAGACGTGGAAAGAGTATGAGATTTTAAAGTGAAAAAAAAACTAGATTGAGTTCTTGAGTCACTATTTGTAAACTGTTTGTCCTTGGGCAAGGTACTTAACCATTCCCCTGAACCTCAGTTTTTCAACTGTGAGATAAAAGCAATAACAATAACAACCTTCAGAAAGCACATACTATAGGTCTCAGGCTAAGTTTTTTATGTGCATTACCTCATTTAGTCTTCACATCAACCATGTGAGGTGGTTACTGTTACACTGTTATATCTCCAGTCTACAGAAGAGGAAACTAAAGCTTGAGAGGTTAAGCAATTCTCCCCAGGTCATGCAACAAGTAAGTGATGAAGCAGGGATTCAAAGCATGACTCTGAAACCCAGGGCCTTAGCTATTACACTATACTATTGCTGTGGTTTGCATGTGGTTTGTCCCTTATCCCTGCCAAAACTAATGTTCAAATTTAATTGCAATTTAAGGATGTTGGGAGGTGGAAATTTTTTTTTTTTTTTTTTTTTTTTTTTTTT
>NW_016109823.1:0-1084 GCF_001604975.1 Cebus imitator | reverse complement strand
CGTACCTCTAAGCTCAACTATCAGGAGGCTGAGGCAGGAGAATTGCTTGAACATGGGAGGCAGAGGTTGCAGTGAGTCAATATTGCACCAGTGCACTCCAGCCTGGACAATAAGAGCAAGACTAAGTCTCAAAAAAACTCAAAACCCCCCCCCCCCAAAAAAGCAAAAAAACAAGAAAACTAAGCAGTGTACAAGGCTTCCTTTTCCTCCGCATCCTTGCCAGCATTTGTTTTTACCGGTTTTTTGAATATAAGCCATTTTAACTGGGGCAAGATGATATCTGATTGTAGTTTTGGTTTGCCTTTATCTGATGATCAAACATGTTGAGCACCTTTTGATATGCTTGTTTGCCATTTGTATGTCTTCTTTTGAGAGGTGTCTATTCAAATCTTTTGCTCATTTTTTGATTGGATGATTAGATGTTTTTCCTACGGAGTTGTTTGAGCTCCATATTTTTTTTTTTTTTTTGAGATAGAGTTTTGCTCTTGTTGCCCAGACTGGAGTACAGTGGCACAATCTTGGCACACTGCAACCTCCACCTACCAGGTTCAAGCTATTCTCCTGCCTCAACCTCTTGAGTAGCTGGGATTAAAAGCATGCACCACCATGCCTGGCTAATTTTGTATTTTTAGTAGAGATGGGGTTTCTCCATATTGGTCAGGCTGGTCTCAAACTCCAGACCTCAGATGATCCACCTGCCTTGGCCTCCCAAAGTGTTGGGATTATAGGCGTGAGTCACCACACCTGGCTGAGCTCCTTATATATTCTTGTTATTAATTCCTTGTCAGATGAATATGTTGCAAATATTTTCTCCCATTGTGTGGGTTGTCTCTTCACTTTGTTGATTGTTTCCTTTGCTGTGAAGAAGTTTGTAACCTTGATGTGATCCTAATTGTCCATTTTTGCTTTGGTATTCTGTGCTTGTGGGGGTATTGTTCAAAAAATTTTTGCCCAGACTAATGTTCTGGAGATTTTTCTTAGTGTTTTCTTGTAGTAGTTTCATAGTGTGGAGTCTTGGACTTAAGTCTTTCATGTATTTTAAGTTGATTTTTTTTTCTTTTTTCTCTTGTTTTTTTTTTTTTTT
>NW_016109822.1:0-3964 GCF_001604975.1 Cebus imitator | reverse complement strand
GGCTGAGGCAGGAGAATTGCCTGAACCCAGGAGGCGGAGGTTGCGGTGAGCCGAGATCGCGCCATTGCACTCCAGCCTGGGTAACAAGAGCGAAACTCCGTCTCAAAAAATAAATAAATAAAATAAAAATCTTAAAAAGCCAGGTGCAGTGGCTTACGCCTGTAATCCCAGCACTTTGGGAGGCCAAGTCAAGTGGGTGTGTTGAGCCCAGAAGTTGGAGACCAGCCTGAGCAACATGGCAATACCCCATCTCTACAAAAAAATAATAATGATAAAAATAAAAATTAGCTGGCCATGTTGGCATGCACCTGTAGTCCTAGCTACTTAGGAGGCTGAAGCAGGAGGATCACTTGAGCCCAGGAGATCAAGGCTGCAGTGAGCTTTGATGTTGCCATCTCACTCCAGCATGGGCAAGAAAGCAAGATCCTGCCAGGTGCAGTGGCTCATGCTTGTAATTCCAACACTTTGGGAGGCCGAGGCCGGCAGATCACGAGATCAGGAGTTCAAGACCAGCCTGACCAACACTGTGAAACCCCGTCTCTACTAAAAATACAAAAATTAGCCAGGCATCATGGCCCATGCCTGTAATCCCAGCACTTCGGGAGGCTGAGGTGGGCGGATCACCAGAGATCCGAAGTTCAAGACCAGCCTGAACAACATGGAGAAACCCCATCTCTACTAAAAATACAAAATTATCTGGGCATAGTGGTGAATGCCTGTAATCCCAGCTACTCAGGAGGCTGAGGCAAAAGAATTGCTTGAACCCGGGAGGCGGAGGTTGCAGTGAGCCGACGTCATGCCACTGCACTCCAGCCTAGGCAACAAGAGGAAAACCCCGTCTCAAAAAACAAAACAAAACAAACAATAACAAACAAAAAAAGAGAGAGCAAGACCCTGTAAGAAGGAAAAAAGGGAGGGAGGGAGGAAAGGAGGAAGGAAACACTCACTGCACTTTCAGGTTATTGATGGAGCATGGGCTAGAGTACAGTGGTGCAATCGCTGCTTACTGCAACTTCCACCTCCCAGAGTCAAGTGATTCTCCTACCTCAGCCTCCTAAAAAGGTGAAATTACAGGCACCTGCCACCGCACCCAGCTAATTCTTTTTCTTCTTTTTTTTTTTTGAGAAGGAATCTTGCTCTGTTGTCCAGGTTGGAGTGCAGTGGTGTGGTCTCGGCTCACTACAACCTCCTCCCAGGTTCAAACAATTCTCCTGACTCAGGCTCCCAAGTAATTGGGATCACACGCACCTGCCACCATGCCCAGCTAAATTTTTGTATTTTTAGGAGAGGTGGAGTTTCACCATGTTTGCCAGGCTAATCTCAACCTCCTAACCTTGTTATCTGCCTGCCTCAGCCTCCCAAAGTGCTGGGATTACAGGCGTGAGCCACCATGCCCGGCTAATTTTTTGTATTTTTCATAGAGACAGGGTCTCACCATGTTGGTCAGGCTGGTCTCCAACTCCTGACCTCAGGTGATCCACCAGCCTTGGCCTCCCAAAGTGCTGGGATTGCAGGTGTGAGCCGCTGCACCTGGCCATTCTTGCCCCTTTGAGACTCACTTTTCAAAACTGATGTTGTTAGATGATCCTTATAAACATGTTGCTGAGGGAAAGAAGCCAAGCACAAAGTAATCAAACCTACATGACTCCAGTTGTTCAAAAGGAGCTACACTGATCCCTAGTGTTAGAGGTCAGGATAGAGGTTACTTATGGGCAGTTGAAAGGAGGCAGAGATTGGGGATGGGCCTAAGGGTTGCTTCTGGATTGCTGTTAATGCTGTTTCTTGATCTGGATGCTGGTTATTTGGATCTGTTTGTGAAGATCCTTTATTTTGTTTGTTTATTTATTTATTCATTTATTTACTTGTGATCCAGGGTCTCACTCTGTTGCCCAGGCAGGAGTCAGTGATAAAATCACAGCTCACTACAGGCCCAAACTCCTGGGCTCAAGCAGTCTTCCCACCTCAGCCCCCCAAGTAGCTAAGACCACAGGTACATACCACCATGCCTAGCTAATTTTTTTTTTTGAGATGGAGTCTTACACTGTCGCCCATACTGGAGTATGGTGGTGCCATCTTGGTTCATGGCAGCCTCCGCCTCCTGGGTTCAAGCAATCCTCCTGCCTCAGCCTCCCAGGTAGCTGGGATTACAGACGCCTGCCTCCATGCTCAGTTAATTTTTGTATTTTTAGCAGAGATGGGGTTTCACCATGTTGGCAGGGATGATCGCAAACTCCTGACTTCGTGACCCACCTGCCTTGGCCTCCCAAAGTTCTGGGATTACAGGCATGAGCCACCGTGCCTGGCCTAATTTTTTTTTTTTTTTTTTTTGAGACAGGGTCTTGCTTTGTTGCCAGGCTGGAGTACAGCCGCATGATCTCGGCTCACTGCAACCTCTGCCTCCTGGATTCAAGTGATTCTCCTGGCTCAGCCTCCCAAGTAGCTGGGATTACTGGCGAGTGCCATCACACCCTAATTTTCATATTTTTAGTAGAGACGGGGTGTCACTATGTTGGCCAGGATGGTCTCAATCTCCTTTTTCCCTTGTAACCCACCCACCTCGGCCTCCCAAAGTGCTGGGATTATAGGCATGAGCCACCGTGCCCAGCCTGGAGATAATTAATTGCAAAACAGTAACAAGAACCCTGACGACAAATTCCATAGGTGTTGAGGGCAACGGCATCATAAGCAAGGGAGTGCTGACTTGGTCTTGGTCAGGAAGGCTTGCAGGGTTGTTGCAATATTCTAGGTGAGAGGGGAAGCCTCAGCATGCTGATGGCAGGGGAAGGGCCCATGCAAAAGCAACGGGAGAGTGGAGCTAACAAGACTTAGAGACCTGTTCCTTGTGGACCCTGACACAAAACTCTATCCAGACTACTCCTTCCTATCTGATCCTCAAAAGCTCTCAGATACCCCTACCTTTCCACTCTGGGGCAGTGGAAAGATGGAGGAATTCCGTAGATCCCTGGGTTTCATCCCAGTTGTGCTCCTCACCCTTTGCTTGTGACAACATGAACAAATCATTCTTTTGTAAAGCCTTGGGAGACCTACATTCCTTTCATGCCATGCCTTGCCATAGTGTTCCTCAAATCTTGGGAGAATGTTGCAAAAAAATGTGCAACATACAGGAAAATTACAGTACACATTCATAGTAACTCAATTAGTGTAGCAGTAACACTGGCACATGGAATTGGGATGAACAGTCTAGCAACCTAAACAGTATGGGAGTTTAGACATGATGAATGAGGCTATATAGAAAAATAGAGATAGATTATTCCAGAAATGCTGGCTGGGTGTGGTGACCCACGCCTATAATCCCAGCACTTTGGGAGGCCAACGTGGGCAGATTGCTTCATTCCAGAGTTCCAGAGCAGCCTGGGCAGCAAAGCAAGATTCCATCTCTACAAAAACTTAAAAATTATCCAGGTGCAGTGGCATGTGCCTGTAGTCCCAGCTACTCGGGAGGCTGAGGTGGGAGGCTCACTTAAGCCCAGAAGGCAGAGGTTGCAATGAGCCAAGATGGTGCCACTGCACTCCAGCCCAGGCAGAAACAGAACGAGACCCTGTCTCAAAAAATAAAAATGAAAAGAAAGGAAATGTTCAGAAATATAAATTGTTCAATAGATGGTGGTTTTGGGACAATGGAAAGGCATCTGGGAAAAATAGTTTTGAATCTCTATATCACTTTTTTTTTTGAGACAAAATTACGCTCTTGTTGCCCAGGCTGGAGTGCAATGGCACCATCTTGGCTCACAGTAACCTCTGGCTCCCTGGTTCAATCAACTCTCCTGCCTCAGCATCCCTAGCAGATTATAGGCATAAGCCACCACACCCAGCTAAGCTGTCTCTACCAAAAATACAAAAATTAGCTAGGCGTGGTGGTCTGCACCTGTGGTCCCAGCTACATGGGAGGCTGGGGCAGGAGAATCGCTTGAACCCGGAAGACAGAGATTTCAGTGAGCCTGGG
>NW_016109821.1:2722-3971 GCF_001604975.1 Cebus imitator | reverse complement strand
AAAAAAAAAAAAAAAAAGTGTATTAATCATATCCCTAGTAGACTATAACCAAAGGACAAAAATAACTGTTTAAAGAACAGTTATTTATGTTTACATATGCATGTACATATAACATGTCAAAAATAACTATTTAAAAACAGTTATTGTCAAGAAAATTAAAAGGTGTAAAATTAAAAAGTCATTTAGCTAATTAGTTGCAGAGTACACCCAAATACTCAAGCTCTTGACTCTCTGTGAATTGAACTTGCTGAGGCACCCTGCTGCCTTTCTGTTCAGAGAACAGGGTAGTAGATGACTAAATGGACAGAAAAGAGAGAGAGAAAGAGAAAGCAGAGCCTGAGTGTGGGGAAAAGCAAGGGCAGAGCAGTGTTTTGGCATGTCAGATATATGTACATACACACATATATATTTCTCCTTCTCTCTGTGGCCTGGGGGTTGGAGACCCTTGTTATAAATCATTGAATTAAACAGAAAACCTTAATTGCACAAGATAGAACCAAATAAATGAATAAATTGAGTTTAATTAGTAGCAGGATATTTACATAGCTTCAAAGTACTTCTTTTGTTTTTTGTTTTTTGGTTTTTTTTTGAGAGAGTCTCGCTCTGTCACCCAGGCTGGAGTGCAATGGCGCAATCTCGCCTCACTGCAATCTCTGCCTCCAGGGTTCAAGTGATTCTCCTGCTTCAGCCCCCTGAGTAGCTGGGATTACAGTAGCATACCACCATACACGGCTAATTTTTATATTTTTATTATAGATGGGGTTACACTGTGTTCATCAGGCTAGTCTTGAACTCCTGACTTCGTGATCCACCTGCCTTGGCCTCCCAAAGTGCTGGGATTACAGGTGTGAGCCAGCGCATCCGGCCAAGACACTTATTGATTACAAAGAGGAAAACAATGGAAAAGACTGGTCAGCACAACCTTCGTTCAGTGATCCAAGTAACATCATTAGAAATGTAAAAAACTGGCTGGGCACGGTGGCTCAAGCCTGTAATCCCAGCACTTTGGGAGGCTGAGACGGGCAGATCACGAGGTCAAGAGATCAAGACCATCCTGGCCAACATGGTGAAATTCTGTCTCTACTAAAAATACAAAAATTAGCTGGGTGTGGTGGCATGTGCCTATAGTCCCAGCTATTCGGGAGGCTGAGGCAGGAGAATTGCCTGAACCCAGGAGGCAGAGGTTGCAGTGAGCCGAGATCGTGCCACTGCACTCCAGCTTGGCGCCTGGTGACAGAGTGAGACTCTG
>NW_016109821.1:0-1187 GCF_001604975.1 Cebus imitator | reverse complement strand
AGTAGAGACGGGGTTTCACCATGTTGACCAGGATGGTCTCGATCTCTTGACCTCGTGATCCACCCGCCTCGGCCTCCCAAAGTGCTGGGATTACAGGCGTGAGCCACGGCGCCCGGCCCAGCTAGGTAGGTTTTTATAAAACCACACTGACAAAGTATGGCAAATGTATCTTTCACAGCAGTTTGTATCACACTTCTTGACTATTATGACACTCGGTGTTAAAGAGAGTAACTACTTTAGAAAAGCTCCAGACAGAGGATCAAGGGAAGGTAGAAACACTAACCAAGGGAAAGGAGAGAAAATTCCTCATTAAGAGGAAGCATGATAACAAATGAGGAAAAAAGTAGAATAAGGACATTCAATTTTGAGGTCATTCTTCTTAGAAATTACCCAAATGGGATGGTCAAATGCTAATTAAAAAATATATAATCAAGTAGGAATGCTGAGGGAGGTGAACTATAATGAAATTTTAATGCTTTGAATATTTATTTACACATTGTTTCAAGAAAAAGAAATTAAAGCCAATGCAAGTAAGTAAATGAGAAACTCTCTTCTGAGGGCACTTTGAACTCCTGGGGATATGCCCTATATATACACTGGACTGTAATTATTATTATTGTCTTGTTCAGTAGGCTTCCAGGAAACTGACAATTAGCTGATGCCACTGAACTCTTGAAGCACTCTGGGGCTTGTTAAAAGGGCAAGAGTAGATCATGTAGTTTTAAGTTATTAATAAGTTGCTCCAGGGATCATTACAGGCATCATCTATTTGGGCCACTCTCATTACAAAGCATCTGGGATGCCTGGTGTTCTCATAAATGGATGCCCCAGGGAGGAGGCCAAGAGGGTCCTCTTACAAAGCCATCTTGAGAAGTTGTCAGTAAAGTTTTGGTCACCCTCTGGGAAAGAGAAAGGCTGCTTCTATGTTCTCAATAAGCCTTGCTCCTAAGGGAGAGGTCCTCCACTGAGTGGGAACTGTTCCTCAGAGATGGTTTAGGGCAGAGATTGTCAAGAATTTTCTCTACAAACTGGATGATTTATGGGTGAAATGTTAGAATGTCTGAGATTTGCTTTAAAATACTCCAAAGCGGGCCGGGCGCGGTGGCTCAAGCCTGTAATCCCAGCACTTTGGGAGGCTGAGGCGGGTGGATCACGAGGTCAAGAGATCGAGACCATCCTGGTCAACA
>NW_016109820.1:0-3974 GCF_001604975.1 Cebus imitator | reverse complement strand
TGCAAAGGGCAGCAAATGCAGACAGCCTGCTTAGCACATTAGGCTGAATCTAGGAATATTTTAGGTGCCTATGTTGGATTTTTTTTTTTTTTTTTTACTTTTTTAAAACAGATGATTCAAGTCTAAGTTCATGTTTTATTACTTTTAAACTAAATTTCTGATAGCAGTATTTATTTGTGGTGTTCTTGTAAGAAGGTGTGTCAGAAAGAAAATTCTAGCTAATTAAGGGTTTGAATTACTTAACTTCTGGAAAATTAAACTTTATTGCCTTTGCCCTTAAAATGCTTTTATTTTTTCCCCCTTGGCAACTTCCCTTTAATTATAATTGCTTACATTCATTAAATGATTACTATGTATCAGACACTGTTCTAAGTGATGATTTTCTAGAATTAATGTATTCTTCTAAAGCCCAGTGTGTGAGTAGTACTACTATTGAGCATCTATGTGGTGTGCTGACATCCAGAGTACATAAACCACAGAGAACTATACATGCTAAGTGGAGGGGGCGGGACTTACTTTGGAAGACCTGTAGGAGAATCCATTTTATAGATGAGAACACTGAGGCACATAAACGTTAACTAACTCATCCAAGCATTTAAGTCAAAATGCTAAGATACGAACACAGGCTCCCTGACTCTGACACCTATAACATATGTCTCCCACACACTGACTAATTCCATATATTTTTTATGGACAGGATTAGAATCAGAATTTATCTTAGGAAACAAACCAGGTGCAGTGACTGGTGAGCCCCACTGGACTTGTGACAAACCAAACCGTTCCTCAGTGCATAGAGCAGGAAGATGAGTGGACTAGAATTAGGAGGTAAAAGCTCTGGCTTGGCGCCTGCTACCAGTTTGCTGTGTGACCTACAAAAGTTGCTCTCTAATCCTTACTTTCCCCATCCATAGTACTGTTTAAGTCTGCACATGTAACATCACGCAGATTTCCATTTATTAGCTCTACTTTTGGTTTAGACAATTATTGATTACATATGGCCACTGATCAAGCCACTTATCCTCGGCCAAGGAAGTGACTATAGGTGACTTTTTATTGTTGTTTGCTATTTGTTTTTTCTCTAATAGCCTGTCCCGGATCAATCCCATGGATTAGCTGGCCCTTAGAAAGCAAAGAGCTGCATCCCAACAGGATGTGACATAGAACAGGTAAGTTTTGATTGTGCTAGAATGAAAGTGGGCAGACGCAGATGTTGGGAGCTCAGAGTGCTGCCTGCGTAGGAGGGCTGGAGGGATGGCAGGTGGCTGTGTCTGAGGAACAAGGGCCTGGGGGTAGGGAGGGGAAGCGCTGTGGTGACCTTCTACTCCTTGCTTCTTCTGGGAAGAACATCCCCTTTCTAAGAGGCTTTTCTTTCTCCAACAACCAATTGTGTGGGAGGTGACATGTCACTCAAGTTGGCCAAGCAGAATCCTTCCTTGGGGTTTTTAATAACATTGTGATGAATGGAGGAGGGGCCACCCTCTCTGGTGGTGAGATGTGAAATGCAGGAATGGTCAGCAAACTCTGTCCTCCAAGTGGTGGAGGAAGCTATTTTGATCTGCAGAAAGAAGCATATCCTAGTAATATTTTAGTGTCTGGATCCATCTATTTCAGAGACCAAGCTCACATCTCTATGTGTGTTGTTGCTGTTATTTAATGTAATCATTTCCCTGGACTCTCTATGCTTAAAAAAAAACAAAATAGAACCAGCAAACAAACTCCTTTTTTCTAGACTAAGCTGAGTTGGATTTCTATAATTTAGAATAAAAGAATTGATTAATAGAAATAGCAAGAAATGTTCAATTGCTAATAAATGAATTCAAATCAGTTGAACTCTAAACTCAGAATCCACAAACCACCCGAAGAAGGATGTAAAATTTTATTGGTTGTTGCATTTTTCTGTTGTAAGGATGCATGGCTTTCATCAGATTCTCAAAGGGGGGTGTGAACCAAAAAAGGATAAGAACAATTATACCAGGGAGCTTGCAGGCAGGGGTGAGATCATTTCTGTAGGAGTTCAATAAACAGTCATTGAATGAATTCAGCACACATCAAGGAAACGCCTGCTGAGTTTCAGATATAGCAGTAGATTCAGGAAGGATGCAAAGATGGATGGTATGGCCTCAAGCAGCGCGCATCTTGTGGGTGAGAGACACAGCTAAAATAAAACAGAGTGGAGTAATTTTTGCAACAGAGGCACACAGTGTGAGACCCCATGGGAAGCAGGTGCTGATGGCTGATTTTTGTTAGGGGATCAGGAAGTCTGAGCAAAGTGGCTTGCACGTGCAGTGCATGAGACTTCAAAGGCTGGGTATGACACCACTCATCTCCATAGTATAGAGGTGGGGAACTCAAACTCTGTCTTCAGCCAATCGGGTTCAAATTTTCCTAAGCCCAGTTACTAGCCATGGGACCCTGGAGTTGGCATTGCTGAGCATTAAAATAGTTTCCCATTTAAACTGAAATAATAATAGTATCTGTCTTGTAGGGTAGAAGGCTGATCACAAAGTTGGTGTCAAATAAGGACTCAATAAATGGTAGCCATTGTTGTTGCAGCCATTGGTGGTAGTGATGGTTATTCAGTGAGTGGAGAGGGTGGAACAGAGATTCCAGGCAGAGAGGCAGTGAGAACAAAGGCAGAGAGGCAGGGGATTGTCTTTATGATTGAAAGCAGCAAATGTGGTTTGGTTAGAGCCTAGTGTATCAGCGAGATGACTTTGGAGAGATAAGTTAGAGTACCTTGAAAGCCAATCTCGGGAGTTTGGTAGGCAGTGGGTGGCCATCAAATATCATATGCGGAGGAATGGCATGATTAGAGATGGGCTTTAGGCAGAAAACTGGCTGCAGCATAGAGAACAGCCAAGGGGAGAAATGGTGGGCTAGATAGGAGAGTGAGGAGTAAGAGAATGGTAGCTCGGTGCGTAAGAGCTTAGGCTTCGGAGTCAGACAGATCTGGTTTCAATTATTGGCTCTGTTCTTTACTATTTAATTTTAATTTTGGGAAAGTAACTCAGATTCTCCAAGACTTATTCTTTAAAATTATTATGGTAATAACACATATGGAATTGTTGTGAAGAATAAGTGTGATAATGGATGTTAAGAAGTTTGTCTTTTTAACTGGCATATAGCAAAACACTTGATTTTTAGCTGTTGTGATTATAATCTCGGAGAACAATGAGGAGGCTATTTCTCTCAAGGTTTGATCTTTTCTGGAACCCAGGCTACCTCCACCTCAGATGTGGTATATGAAGCTTGCTGGTAAAGATTCACTAGGCAAAGGCACTCAGAACTTGTAGGGTCTAGAAATAAGGTCCCAGCAGCTCTACCTCAGTTTCTGCCAGCATCTATTCTCTAATAGGTCCTCTGAAGCAGTACCCCCATTTAGCATTTGTGGGGTTTTTCTGTGTGTATGTTGTTTATGTTACTCTGGGTGTTGGCAGGCCCACAGCAAATGGATGCTCAAGCTTGGATATAAATATGGCCATCACCACATCAATGCTTATTTCCTGTTGAGCACATGGTCTCAGCAGCAATCAGTCCTCTTCATGAACAAAGGCTAAATACTGGGGCCTGTTGCTTAAAATGAGCAAAATCTCTGTGATAATTGTAATTCTAAAGCAGGAGAAAAAAAGCATTTGAAATGGAAACTGAATTGTAAGCTAAAAAAATGAGAACTATTTCTTTTCATTTTGGAAATTCAGACTCAGATGGGTTGATTCTCACTTGAAAATACTGAAGAAGAATTGGGAAGTTAATTTTTTTTTTTTAAAGAAGCTATTTCAGAGCATGGGGCATAGGTATGTATGGGTAAGGCATTTATTTGATCATTTGTTTGCTTTTATATATGGATCTGAGGAGAGTTTTCTTTCAGTTTCACTTTTCTTTCAATTTCATCTCTGAAATTAAAAAAAAAAGCTCCCTTCCCCATACAACACAATCTGCTCCCCTGAAATGCTTTAGATATTAAAAAGAAATGG
>NW_016109819.1:0-3977 GCF_001604975.1 Cebus imitator | reverse complement strand
TTTTTTTTGAGACAGAGTCTTGCTCTGTCGCCAGGCTGGAGTGCAGCAGTGCAATCTTGGCTCACTGCAACCTCCGACTCCCTGGTTCAGGCAGTTCTCCTGCCTCAGCCTCTCGAGTAGCTGGGATTACAGACATGTGCCACCGCACCCAGCTAATTTTTACATTTTTTAGTTGAGACGGGGTTTCACCATGTTGGCCAGGGTGGTCTTGGATTCCTGACCTGGTGATCCACCTGCCTTGGCCTCCCAAAGTCCTGGGATTATAGGCCTGAGTCACCTTGCCCAGCCTATAGTTATTATTTTTTTAGGTGTATAGGTAAATATATTTTTTATGCACACTACAAGTTTTTATAGTAATTGAAGAAGTAAGGAAGAGATCACATCTTCATCCAGTGGAGAGGAGGCTATAGTGGCATGAATGGATTCACCCTATCAACTGTTAGGGAAAATCACTATGGATATCAGCTACAGTGGGAAGACCAAAGGTCTGACAGCAGCAGAACGGGTTCCCCAGGTATAAGGTATAGGAAGACTGAATACATGGGAAGAAATACTTATCACATATTAGCTTTTCTTGTTTTTTAACATAGTTTAAAACTATAAATATCTTTTAAATACCATTTTAGCTAAAACCTTTAGGTTTCATTATATAGCATATTCATTAGTGATCAGTCTTACATGTTTTATAAATTGTACTATGATTTATTCTTGGACATATGACTTATTTAGCAGAGTGTTTTAGATTTCACAATAAGAGCTTTCAAAATTGCTTTCTGGTTACTGTTTGCTAACTTAAGTGCATTGTGGATAAGAAATCTGTATCATACTGATTTTTGGTATTTGCCATAATTTATGGCATTCTGCAGTCCTAAAAATAAATCAGATCTAGCTATGATCTAGGTGATCATCTCCTATGAGCCTAGCAGATTAGCATTCGATTTAAGCTAAGGAGTCCTGACCTGAGGTTTCTGTGTTCTACTGTGATCTTCACTTACGTCAGTTTCTTGTCATGTCTCCCAATCAAAATGTACACTGTGCAGTAATGAGCTACCTCAGAAGCTGTGTCAGGATGTCTGAGACCTCGTCATGTTGCTGACGTGCTACTCATTCGTTTCCTATTCTGCATCCTTTCTCTGTGCTAATTAAACGTGGTGAAGATCTTGCAGTTATGACTGATATTTGGCTTGTTGTTTTTAAATTTCTCCTATATATTACGGAGAGATCTATGTTAAAATTTCCCTCTTGAATTAGGGTTTGTCAATACCTTCTTGCAAACTTATCAATTTTTGTTGTATGTATTAAGCCATAGGTGAGAATTTCTATAACTTCCATCAGAATTTTTCTCTATAAAATTGATTAGCAGTATTAATTCATTACACAAATATTTATTGATGATTTAGTATGTACAAGGTTTTGGTGCTTGGGTTATATCACCTAACAAAGTCTCTGCTGTTATGTTTGCATTTTATTGGTGGAAAAAGATGAATGAATGCTTATATGCATCGGGTAATAACAGCAATGAAGAAAATGCACAAAGGAGATTAAGAGGGATAGCAAGGTCATAAGTAAAGAGGGAACATTTGATCAGAGACCTAAGTGAAGTGTGTGAGGGAGACTGTAGCTGAGAAAGGGCTTCCAGAGAAAGGAAATGATGAGTGATAGGATGATGGAGTGAAAACATTCTTGGCATAGTTGAGGAAAAGTAAGGAGACCTGCAAGAATGGACAGAGAATGGAATGACAAAACTGAGTAAGAGAGCAAAAATAAACAGGAGTGAGAGACCAAACTTGACATCCCTGATTTACTAGAAATCTGAGATCCATGAATCAGACCCGAGCTTACCAGAAAGAGGAGCAGATGTTAATAGGATGGAATTAAAATTTTAAATTTTGTTGGATTGCATTTTTAACATGTTTATATTAAATATTGAGTATATAGATGTGTGTATACATATATATATATATATATATATATATATATATATATATTTTTTTTTTTTTTTTTTTTTTTAAATACCAGGTGGAAGGCCCTTTAAAAGTTATTGTTATATGCCTACAGGTCCACTGCATTATGGACAGAGAATTTTATTTATATTATTCTTTGTGACTGATTCTCTTGAGGCTTTCTTTGTAGCCTATGTATAATAATAAACTCTCTTAAATATTTCATGTGCACTTGAAAACATCTTAGCTCTACACAGACACTGTATTCAGGTGCTTTATTCAGGTATGACCTAGATTGCGTCCCAGAAGCTGAGGGAAAAGACAGACTTCTTGTTGGACAAAGCAAAATTATTTACTACACATTCTTATTTAGTATCTAAAGGTAATCAGTGAGTTTCTTCTATTTTTCATGTGTTTTTTCCTAATTTCTCATAGTATATAACATCCACCCTTGTGTCAGTTTTGTTTTCCAGAAATAGATGATGTAGTATAGTATATATACAATTTTAGTTGCTTTCATTTACTTGCTATATCATCTGTGTATCTATCTCTGTCTATGTCCACACCTGTCTACTATATGTTTTAATTGGGCTTTATAATTTTCTTAATACATTTTTCACTCTCTCAGGAGGAGATAGGTTATGGACTGAATATTTATGTGCCACATACCCCCCACCAAAATTCATGTTGAAATCCTAACTCCCAATGTGATGATACTAGAAAGTGAGACCTTTTGGTGATGATTAGGTTATGAGGGTAGAGTCCTCATGAATAAAATGAGTGCCCATTTAAAAGGGACTCCAGAGAGCTCACTCACCTCCTCTATCATGTGAGGACATAGTGAGAAGTTAGCTGTCTATGGACCAGAAAGGAGGCTCTTGCCAGACACTATTCTGCTAGTGCTGTGATCTTGGAATTCTCAGTATCCAGAACTGTTAGAAACAAATGTTTGCTGTTTAATACATGCAGTCCCTGGTGTTTTTTATTACAGCATCCTGAACTGATTAAGGCAAATCCTATGGTCTTTTGGTTATATACTATAAAAAAATATAGAAATTAGCTTATCAGCTTGTTGTCCCATCATTCCTTGCATCCAACATTTCATATGCAGTATTTTCTTTTTTACTCCCTACCTAGAATTGACCAAACTGCAAAAGATGAGGGCATATAGTCTTCTAGAGTGTCAAGTCTGCCAAAACTTCTCACGCCGACTATAAGGAGTTAGGGTTCCTACTTCAAATTTAGAGGAAAGAGTCCACACAACACAACTGTCACTTCTGATACCAAATGCAAGCTTGCAGTGCTCTCCAAACCATGCTCAGCTTTGATAATTCACTAGAAAAATTCACAGAACTCACTGAAAGCTGTTATATTCACAGTTACAGTTTATTACAGGGAAAGGATAAAAATAAGCCAAAGAAGGGGCGTATAAAGAAAGGTTTGCAAGGATTCCAGACACAAAACTTTTATTGGCTTCAGGTTATGTTACTCTTTTGACATTGATGTGTGACGATGTGCATGGATCATTGCTAACCAGTGATACCCACCCAAGCCTTGGTATTCGAGACTTTTATTGGAGCTTTATTGTACAGACATGATTAATTGACTGATTGCCCACCTGATCAATTTCAAACATCAGGATACTGTGTGACCTCAAACCTCCACCCTAAATCCCATAATTGATTTTCCTGCCATAGCCAGTCTATACCCTAAGATTATCAGGTATAACCAACTCCATCCCCCACCCCCAACTCAAATAACAATGTTCCTATCAAGTATGAAATAGATTGGCTTCCAGAGGCTGAGAGCAAAGCTAGACTTCTTGTTGGGCAAGGTCAAATTTTTTTACTGCGTACTCTCATTTATAAATGCAATCAGTGAGCTTCTGTTTTGTGTGTGTTTTTTCTCATTCATTCCTCATTTTGATAGTAGTTCTAAGTCTATATGTAGTCATTATATACAACTGTCACTATATATAGCCATTATATACAATGCTATCTGCCTTATAGTTTTGTTTTTGTTTTTGTTTTTTTT
>NW_016109818.1:2956-3978 GCF_001604975.1 Cebus imitator | reverse complement strand
GTGGTCAGCAGCTCCCGGAGGTGGTCCTCATGGATGAAACCTGGGGGCAGGGGCAGGGTGGGTGAGAACAGGAACTTGGGCTGGGACACACATGGTACTCCCATCCCTCAGCCCCCTGGCAGCTCTTGCAGACCTAGAGGGGCTGGGAAGATAGTCTTTGTTGCTGGTCAGTCTGAGGAATGGAGATGTGCATGGAGAGCTTGCTGGGTCCCAGGGGGTGGTGTTGTGCAGTGCGACTGTCTCCGAGGTGTCACTCGGGGAACTTGGGGCTGTAACGCAGGGGGTGCTGGGTACACCCTGTTGTAAGCGTGAGCTTTGGAGTTCCACTGCCTCAGTTGAAATGCTGATTCCTATTCTCCCTAGCTGTGTGACTTTGGGCAAGGTCCTTAACCCCTGTTTAATCTAGAAAATGGGGATGAAAATATGCCGTGCTGGTGAGGGACTGTGAAGGTGGTCAGGAAAACTCTTTGAATGTGCTTCAGCCCCGTGTGGCCCATGGCAATGGCTATTATCACCCTGACATGCCCCTGGGAAAAATGAGCCAAGGGACAGAACGTCCGCTAGGAGATCTGAGGATGGGAGCCAGTTTCTGTACCTTGTTGGCAAGAAAGGCATGAAATGGTTTGATTTCTGGAAAGATCTAAAGCAGATGGAGAATGTACACTGGGCCAGCAGGAGAGATCAAGAAGGCAGCAGCCTTGGTGGCCATGGGTTGTTCTGGCCTAGCCTTTGCAGCAAGAATAAGGAGGTGGCCTGGCTTTCATAGTTCTGGTAACAGAACCTGGGAGATGGGTGATATCTGTTCTGGCCCTTAGAGGCAGAGGCACGGAATGCCTGGGCTGGGCCTGGCCCCACTGGCATGCAGGGTGGTGGTTGGGGCACCACGAACCTGAGGCTTCCTCATCGAAGCAGGCAAAGGCATTGCGGATCACGTCCTCGGGGTCGGTGCCGTTGAGCTTCTCCCCAAACATGGTGAGGAACATGGTGAAGTTGATGGGCCCTGGGGCCTCGCTCATCATGCC
>NW_016109818.1:0-991 GCF_001604975.1 Cebus imitator | reverse complement strand
TGCAGGTCCTCCTTGTCAATGAAGCCATCACGGTTCTGGTCGATCATGTTGAAAGCCTCCTTAAACTCCTGGATCTGGGACTGGTCAAACATTGCGAAGACACTGGATGTGGCCCGCTGTGGCCGCTTCTTGGTGGTCTTGGCTTTGGCCCGCTTGCTGGACATCTTGGCTTCAGGTGGGTGGGGTTTCCCTGCAGGAAGGGGTGGAAGTCAGGGTGACCCTGTGCCTCTGGGCCAGGGAATCTTCCTGCTTCCTCCAGACTGGCTTTTAGCACATGGGCCTGGCATTCAAGGCCGCCTACGGATCTGGGGCTCCCACCACCCAGTTCTTCAGAAAAGCAGACAAATGTGGGCTGTGTGATTCTGAACAAGCTTCCTCTACTTCTTTGAGCCTGAGAGTCCTCATCTGGGACTGGGGGCCTGCGGGGAGTGCTGAGCAGTAGGGACGAACTGACCCGAGAGCCCCTGGATCAGTGCCGGCCGTGGAATCAGCTTTTTTGGCTGTGACTGTTTGGGTAAAACACTTAGGATTGGGCTTGGTGCCAGCCATTACCATGCTTTATCTTCTTTAATCCTTAATAGCATTTGCACTATCCCTCTCTCTTTCCAAGTGACAAAGTGGGTCCACTTGTGGGAGTCCGTGAGGGCTCTCCGGGGCTGCTGTCCAGGTTCCCTGGCCCCACCGGAAGGAGCTGCATTAGCAGTCCTGCATTCCTGCCGTTCCTCACCCTCCCGCTCCATCCCTCCGCTGCCCACCTGAGGTTCTAGGAGGCTCTGGGCAGTCAACCCTCTGCCTGTCCACCTCAGGGAGTCTGACTAGCCCCCTGGGGGGGTGGTCATAGACTGATCCTGGGTCCCTCCTTGTTCTGACTCCCCAGTGCTTATCGGGGTATGAGGCTTGCTTAGGCTTAGAACCCCAGCTTCTTCACCCTTGTTTAGACCTGGCTTCTTAGCCTCCAGCCAGCCTCTTCTGTCCCATACAGACTCTGATT
>NW_016109817.1:0-3980 GCF_001604975.1 Cebus imitator | reverse complement strand
TGCTAGGATTAAAAAAAAAAAAAAAAAACAAATGCTTCATTTTTGCCTTCTTCTCACAGACTGAAAAGCTGGCTACTGCCAAAGTTGAGAGTCCTGTATCCCCTTCACATATTAATTTATTTCTTGGTTGGACGGGAATTTCCAAATACAGACCATTTCACATTTTATAAAACAACATGAGAACTCATGAAGAAAAGAAAGTTGGGGGATATGTCCATCAATTGTAGGTTTTGCTTGGAAAAATTCTAGATTACATTCTGAAATAAATAACTATATGTTCTGTTTTCTACAGCAACCCAAAATATATTCAACAAATCAGTATCTAAGTGGGCCATTTAAATTTACTAACATATAACCTACCCTGTTCCAGAATCTGAATAAATGTACTGGCTGGATTAAAGTTACAAACAAGTGAGTTGTCAGATTACATAATTTACGTTACTTTGAATATAAACGAGCATTTTAATATATTAATAATAGATGGTACTTCTATTACAATGTACTTCACTTCCAGTATCAGATGCTTAATAGGGAGAATAAGTGATTATAATTCGCTAAGAAAAGGTAAACAACAAAGAAAGCTTTTCCTTTTTCTGCAAAAAGCTAAACTATTCACTCACAAAAATAATTAACATTATACTTAGTTTTACATTAAAAAAACTTTGAGGACTAAAGACAACTGAATAATAAAACATTTCATTTCAGTTTTATTCTCATTCTAAAAGTTTTTAAACAATACTTTAAATATATATTTAAATCTCTAATCTCTTCTAATAACTTCTTATACACAACAGTAACTGTTTAAAAATTCCTTGAATGAGTCTGAACTTCATTATGATGCTACCTTTGACCTCCCCCATTATCTTCAATAAAGAACTAAGTTGTTTTGTTTTCTTGTTTGCTTCACCAGTAACAGACAAATCACAAAAGAGTATTAAATTGAATACTGTTTTGTCTGGCACTAAAACATTATTCACCATTCTCTCCATGGAAATCTTTAGTAAAAGGAGAAAAATTTATGTGATCTGAAGAGAAACCAGAGTATACCATTCTCAAGTGTTTATTTGCAAAGTTTTGGGGAAATTATCTGCAGGCATTAAAGATGTACCAAAGTCAATATTATTACCTCAAAACATAGCACAGCTAAATAGCCTTTTTAATTGCTAACAATATAAATCTTAGACTATGCTGCGATTAAGACAACCGTCAGCTCTTTTATGAGAAATACACAATTTTCAAATGAGTGTTTTATTTTCCTGGAACCTACAGTAATTGTTAAATCACTATCCTTCCCTCTATTCCATCAAATTTTCTAGGTGAAAGAGTATCAACAACAGCATCATACAACACAATAGAGTGAAGTAATAAATAAAAATTTAAAAAAAAAAAAGGATGTACATTTCTAATTTCCAGCGCAGGTATTTAAAACTTTAGGTTCATCAACCTCTTTAAGGATTTTTCCAATTGAACAAAATAAATGCCTACATTAACAGTGACCTGTTGAAGATAAGATATGAAGCAATTTTAAGTATGTTTGAAGACGTGAACACACGAAGACAACCAATGTTCCATTAAACTTATGGCACTTAAGAGAGAACTCCTTTGGAAACATAAACATATACTTCTTGAATACAAAAAGAAATTATTATGCCTTAATTTTATTTTATTCTCTCTTAGCACATACACAAGCATTTTGTTCCCTCTCATTTGTGAGGTCAGAATTTATGATTATTAGTAAACAAAACTAAGTCATAACCAAAGAATGACATCATGATTCTGTAAAATACTGTGACATCACCCTGTGCTGTGTTGCTTCACAAGCTCTGGCTAACTTCATTCTACATCCTAACCTTAGAACAGAAGTAAAGAAGTTAGGAGCAGGGATCTTTAGACTCTTTGGTGCCATGGACTCCTTGGGCCATTTAGTAAAACATATGGAACCCTTGTCAAAATGCTTTTTTCTTAATATAAACAGGGTTTCACCACACTGCCCAGTGTGCTCTTGAACTCCTGGGCTCAAGTGATCCACTCACCACAGCTTCCCAGGACTACAGGCGTGAGCCACCATGACCAGCCAGAATAATGTTTTTAAATGCATAAAATAAAATGCAAAGATAGAAGTGTCAAAACATTTTAATTGGAATTAACAATGAGCTTTTAAGAAAAGTATTATTTTCTTTCATTATTTTGTTTATTATTATTTTTGAGATGGAGTCTTGCTCTGTTGCCAGGCTAAAGTGCAGTAGTGCAATTTCGGCTCACTGCAACAACCTCTTCTGCCTCCCAGCTTGAAGTGATTCTCCTACCTCAGTTTCTTGAGGAGCTGGGACTACAGGCGCACGCCACCATGCACTACTATTTGTATTTTTAATAGAAACAGGGTTTCACCATGTTGGCCAGGATGGTCTCAAACTCCTGACCTCAAGTGATCCACCCACCTTGGCCTCCCAAAGTGCTGGCCAATAATGTGCACTTTTATTTTTTTGGGGGATGGAATTTCACTTTGTCACCCAGGCTAGAGTGCAATGGCTCGATCTCGGCTCACTGCAACCTCCACCTCCTGAGTTCAAGTGATTCTCCTGCCTCAGCCACCTGAGCAGCTGGGACTACAGGTGCGTGCCACCACGCCCAGCTCATTTTTTTTTTTTTTTTAGTAAAGACGGGGTTTCACTGTGTTAGCCAGGATGGTCTCGATCTCCAACCTCATGATCCACCCACCTCAGCCTCCCAAAGTGCTGGGATTACAGGCTTGAGCCACCGCGCCCAGCAAAACCCTGTCTTTAAATAAATAAATTAATTAATTAATAATAAATAAATAAAAATAAATAAATCCCTCTGAAAATTAAATGCACCATCTAAGGTGAAAAGTAATAATCTTATAATAGCAGATTCTCTATTCTTGTCCATAACAACTGCCTACACACCACACTGCATTCCTTGGCCATTTCACCTTTCGTGTATACTATCCAAGCACAAACTATGATATAAGTTTCTTTATGAACTCTACAATCCCAAAGAACAAGGTGGATCACCTGAGGTTGGGAGCTTGAGAGACCAGCCAGACCAACATGGAGAAACCCCATTTCTACCAAAACTACAAAATTAGCCAGGCGTGGTGGTGCATGCCTGTAATCCCAGCTACTTAGGAGGGGGAGGCAGGAGAATCGCTTGAACCCGGGAGGCAGAGGTTGCGGTGTGCTGAGATTGTGCCATTGCACTCTAGCCTGGGTGACAAGAACGAAACTCCATCTCAAATTAAAAAAAACAAAAACAAAAACAAAAACAAACAAAAAAAAAAACAGGCACGGTGACTCACACCTGTCATCCCAGCACTTTGGGAAGCAGAGGCAGGCTGACTGCCTGACATTGGGAGTTCGAGACCAGCCTGGCCAAAATGATAAAATCCCCCCTCTACTAAAAATACAAAAAATTAGCCAGGTGTGGTGGCAGGCGCCTGTAATCCCAGCTACTCAGGAGGCTGAGGCAGGAGACTTGCTTGAACCCAGGAGGCGGAGGTTGCAGTGAGCTGAGCTTGTGCCACTGCACTCCAGACTGGGCAACAAGAGCGAAACTCCACCTCCAAAAAAAAAAGAAAAATCTCTATATCCTGAACAAATATTAGCATTAGATGAACTTCAGGTGATCTAATTTTCCCAGTTTTTGAGAAGTAGAGAAAAATATGAAACCAGAAAAAAAAAAAACAACCTTTCAGTGATGTAATGCTTTCTGGATCTAGTGCCCTCTATAGTCAAAGCAGAAAAGTTTTTTTGTTTTGTTTTTTAAAGAAAAAATAATTATACAGCACAACTTTCGGCACAATGAACTTATCAATCTTCTTTTCTGAGCTATTATTACACCAGCAAATTTTGCCTTCTTTAAAAATGCTTCATTTTTTCCTTCATCTGCTAGGATTAAAAAAAAAAAAAAAAAAAAATGCTTCATTTTTCAGTGTAGTTAAGGTTGACAAATATTACTCCTCT
>NW_016109816.1:2967-3982 GCF_001604975.1 Cebus imitator | reverse complement strand
CTAATTTTTTTGTATTTTTGGTAGAGGCTGGGTTTCACTGTGTTAGCCAGGACAATCCGGATCTCCTGACCTCATGATCCATCCACCTCAGCCTCCCAAAGTGCTGGGATTACTATTGTGAGCCACTGTGCCTGGCCTATTAATCATTTTTAGTAAAATAGTAATAAATTGTGGGGAGAAAAAGTAGGTGTCTTGTAAGTTACTGTGAATTATTTACAAAGAAAATATTTTTCCTTTTCAGTTTCACTTCTTTCTCTTCTGTTGATTTCTTAACTTACTCTGTTTTCAAACTGCTGATCTCTAAGACTGGTGAGGAAAAGTAGGAGAAAGAGAAGAGAGTAACAGGTGAAGAGAGTGGAGGAGGATATACTTAAAGGCTCTTACAGAAATTGAAGATAATAACTTTACATATTTAATACCCACGCTTCATCACTACTTTACTTAGTGCCCTAAGGTGAAGTGAACATAATCCTGAGTCTCCAAAAATAGGGAGAGAGAACTCACCTCCTTCCACAGGGGGCTGAATGTATTAATTAATGCTCTTAAAGTTCGAGGATGAAGATTTGCACACAAATCCTTTTTAGTACTGGATGTGCTCTGCATAATAAGTCTTAGATGCGGCATTTATGCAATAAATTGAATAGCATAGTTCCAACATAGAACAGCACATATAATGTACATGCTCAGCATCTGCATTAATCATAGAATCAACAACTCCCAAACACTCATTCCAGACAGAACTATCAACTCTTTTGTGCACATTCCAATGTGATTATTGGCCCGGTGTAGAGTTTTGTGACTTTTTTTTTTTTTTTCTGAGACGCGGGGTTTTGCTCTGTCACCAGGCTGGAGTGCAGTAGCATGATCGCGGCTCACTGCAACCTCCACCTCTCGAGTTCAAGCGATTCTCTTGCCTCAGTCTCCTGAGTAGCTGGGACTACAGGCATGCCCCACCACACCTGCCTAATTTTTTGTATTTTAGTAGAGATGGGGTTTCACCATGTTGGCCAGGATG
>NW_016109816.1:0-1507 GCF_001604975.1 Cebus imitator | reverse complement strand
CTATTTTTTTTTTTTCTAAAATTCTGCAAGAGGAAGAACAGAGGCAGATGTTCCCTGCTATGGCAGAGCTGTCCGTGGTCCTGAAAGGCCTGGACCCAATAAAGCAATAATCAGCTTCTCAAAGGGTGAAGCACAAGAGGCCAGAAACGCCTCCATTAATAGAGATCTAGCTGCTATTCTCTGGTCTCTTAGGCAATTAAGCATGCTATTTCTTACTGCTGAGTATATGGATTATGCCATGAACAAAGCCACTGCAAATTAAAGATGTAGGCAGACTTGCAGAACCCTCTCCTTTCCTCCCCCAACATCTGAAAGAGCCCATGTGTTTCAGCCAAATGGGTTGTAGTAATATTTGGTCTCCATTTTTTATCCTTTTTCCTTGAATTACAGATTATTTCATGCAACAGATGTTCTGAGCCTGATTTTCCAAGCTTAGCCACCCCAAGAACCAAGTAAGATTAATTTAATGAGTTCTCTTAAAAAAAAAAAATTCCTTTGTTTCAGCATCTTCTATTGCCTCTTCCATTTATTCATAGGGATATGTTATCTTGCATATGCTTGTGTCAAAGGACAAAAAAAATACTGTATGAGTAGCAATATAAGAAGCAGATTCATTTCCAGAAAATATGTGGTGGACACAGAGCATGTGAAAACATACAGGATATTCATTCCTTCACACTTTTTTCCTGTCAGTCATTGTTAATTACTGAAACTTGTACATCCTTTCTTATTTCCAACTTCTAATGCATAATTTAGCTTCTAAAATGACTTTAATAATAAATCTCTGGTATTTTGAATCTTTGTTACTCTGTGATGACCTTTGCAAGTTTTTTTTTAAATAGCAATGTTTAAAGGTATAAGTAGATTTTTAAAAACATAGTGAAATAGTGTGTCCCACTGAGAATTAATTATAAGCTAGAACTTATGTTAGTAAGGATGCATTGGACTGCAGTAAAGAAAAATTCTAAAAGTAGCAAGTGGTAAATTTATGAGGTTGGCATTGCTCTTGTGATTGTTTGAGTCCCTCTTTAAGTGTGCTCAATTGACAAATTGACAGGTATATATGTAATGCCTGCATATTGTGGGGGTAAGGGAAAACTTCCCATTTGCTCTCTGAAGATTGAAAAAAATCAACCCACAAAAGGCAAACTGAGAGGAGAAACGGCATACATGTTTCTTAGTGTGCATAGAGGTGAATCACAGAACAATTGTCTAATATCCCAATGGGGTACAAATGCTAACATATCCTACTTTTTTTTTTTTTTTGAGACAGAGTCTCACTCTGTTGCCAGGCTGGAGTGCAGCAGCATGATCTTGGCTGAATGCAACCTCTGCCTCCCGGGTTCAAGCGATCCTCCTGCCTTAGCCTCCTGAGTAGCTGGGACTACAGGCATGCCCCACCACACCTGCCTAATTTTTTGTATTTTAGTAGAGATGGGGTTTCACCATGTTGGCCAGGATGGTCTCGATCTACTGACTTCATCATCTACCCACCTCGGCCTTCCAA
>NW_016109815.1:0-3989 GCF_001604975.1 Cebus imitator | reverse complement strand
CACCTAGGCTGGGCCTCAGCGTAATCCTATTGAGCATGATTTTTAAGTCATCACCTCTCTTCAGGACAATATAAGGTTCTCATCATTGACCCAACCTAGGACACCCCCCTCCCCATGGATACATCCAGTGGGACCCAGATGTGCTCACCACAGCTCAGTGCTGGACACCAGGACGCTGGGAAGGGCCTGAGCTTCAGCGCACCAAGGGCTGGGCACCTGGCTGACGACCAGTCGTCCAAGACCAGTGGGCCCAGTGAAAGATTTCCTTGGTCTCACCATCTAGGGGACAAAAGGTGGACATGTGTCAAAATGGAACCTCATGCCTCTATGCCAGGAAGTGGGGGGGAGGTGCTGCTGACACCTGCTATCCCGCCGTGGACCCATGTGATGGGATCCATGTGAAATGCTGACATGTCATGGAAATGGGGGATCCTTGGCCCTTCCCACCATCAAACCCTGGAAGGACAGGGCAGGTGCGTCACTGGGGTTGTGCAAGATGCCCTGGCTGCGCCCTATTGTCGTCACCTAAGCACCTCCACTGACCACAACAGCAGCCTCACACAACTCAATGGTTGTACCGCTCTCCTGGGTGTGGACAAGGCTGCCTACCATCTCACGGCCGACGAAGACTGGTTTCGGATTCCATGCACTGCCCATCTGGCAGTCGCACAGCCTGACTCTGTGTGTGTGGAGGGCGAGCACCCAGGCCCCGCTCCACAACACAGCAGAAATCGTAGCCTGAGGCCTCAGGGCTTCGTGTGTCCTCTGTTGGGCCCCATCCATGCTCCATTCAACACCTCCCACGCAGAGTGGGTCACACTCAGCCAATCAGGGGACATACGATGTCTTCTCCTTTTTTTGGACCTCAAACCTTGCACCCCTGGAGATAATCCCTTGACTTGGAGGCAGCCTACACAGAGAATTTCTGGGACAGGTCGTTCTATAGTGGGCTTTTCCACCTCAGGAGGACACCATTCGAGCCACTTGCTCACAAGGAAGAGGTGATCCCCAGTGGGACACTGGCTGCACCCTTGCCCCGAAGCCCACGAGTCCCAGGGCCAGACTGCAGCACCATCAGCCACCAGCCAGAGTTAGTCTAGAGCCAATCTTGGGGAAACAGTGCCGCCCCCCACTTAACTCCAGGAGGCACCACTGGGATGGCCCACTGCTTAATAGAGTCGGTGCCATTCAGGGCCATGGGTTTGGTGTGATCCTTGAAAATTTGTCACCCGAACCCATGGACTGGATCCCATACACCTCTCCGAGGTCGGAGAGCCCCCTCATGTGGCCTGGCCATCCTAGAGACCTGACCTGAGCGGGGCGTTGCCCTGTGTGGAGCTAAGGAAACCCTTTACTGCCTGGACCACTGCCACCCCTGCAGGGCTTCAGGGAAGGTATCCTCAATGGGTCTCATTCCCAAGGAATCCTCTCTCCTGGAGAACCCATCCCAGTGGGGATTCAGGTCAGCTTCTGAGGAAACCCTTGTGGCTGAAGGGGGACCCTCAGCAAACCCACACAGCCTGGCTCATGGTGCATGACCCCAGCAGGGTCCACTCACCTGTGCTGGTTAATGCCAGGGGCTCTGCTGGGCCGAAGTGCTCACTGAAAGGCACAGGGGAGAATGGGGGCTGAGGAAGAAGCCGCCAAAGTGACCAACCCCCGGGTAATGGCAGCAATGACGTGGAGCCCTCACAGTAAGCCTGGGCTGCCTCATGGAGGTGTGCAGAGACAGGGCTGGGCACCCTCCAGATGCCCTTCAGAGCCTCCAGATCTCTAGCCCAAAATGCAATGGTACTGTTAGGGAACTCCTAATTCCCAGCATCTTCCTCCTAAATTCTCACCTAGGTTGGGCCTCAGCGTAATCCTATTGAGCATGATTTTTATGTCATCACCTCTCTTCAAGACAACATAAGGTTCTCATCATTGACCCAACCTAGAGCACCCCTCACCCCAAGCATGGATCCAGTGGGACCCAGCGTCGTCTTCCAAAATTCTCCCCTCAGCTGGGCCTCAGCGTAATCCTATTGAGCATGATTTTTTAAGTCATCACCTCTCTTCAGGACAATATAAGGTTCTCATCATTGACCCAACCCAGGGTGCCTCCTCCCCACACACGCATCCAGTGATACACAGATGTGCTCACCAAGCTCAATGCAGGAGACCAGGAGCCAGGAGAATCCAAGTTTCAGCTCACTGGGGGTTAGGCACCTGGCTGATGGCCACTGGCCTGGGGTCAGCGGGCTCAACACAAGTCTTCCTCTGGAGGGAGGAAGTCCATCATCTGCAGGGATGGGGGACAGGATTTTAAATAGAGTCTCACACCTCCATGCGGGAAAACGGGGAGGGGGTGCTGGCTCACACATGCTCTCCCTCCATGGACCCATGTGATGGGATCTATAAGAAATAATGACCTTCATGGACCCAGGGAACCCCTGGCACTCTCTGCCACTGAACCCTGGAAGGGAAGGGTAGGCGGGTCACTAGGCTTGGGCAAGAAGCCTGGGATGTGCCCTACTGCAGGCCCCTGAAGCACCTCCACTGCCCATCCTGGCTCCACTGCATGACCCTGGACCACAACAGAAACCCTGGGTAAGAGCTGAGGCCACCAACCAGCTAATGGCAAAACAAGAAGCCTGGCCCTGATGCCAGGTGCTGCTGCCAACCTGGCTGTCACACAGCCTTCCCCGGTACACCAGCCCAGGCTCCCTCTCCAAGCACATACCAGAAATCGCAGCCTGGGGCCCAGGGCCACCTGCTTTCTCTGGTGGGTTCTCATCCACACCCCAGATACCTGCCAAACACAGAGCTGGGCCACACTTGGCCAATCAGGAACCACATGGTACCCTCTCCTTTTCTTTGGCCCAAGACCTGGCCACCATGGAGGTGACCCCCATGGCTCAGAAGCTGCCTGGACAACAAATTGCCGGGTCAGGTCCCTCATGAAGGGGTCTTCCAATCTCAGGATGCCACCCTTCCCGTCATTGACCTCCAAGAAGGGATGAGCCCCAGCGGCAGACAGGCTGCACCCTTGCCCAAAGCCCATGAGTCCCAGGGCCGGCCTGTGCACCACGAAGCACCAGCCACGGCTCAGCCTTGACCCAACCAGTTGAAGCCACGCTGCCATCCACCAGGCGCAAGAAGGCACCACTGGGATGGTCCACTGCTCAACAGGGTCGGTCCCATTCAGGGCCAAGAGTGGCACGCAATCCTTGAATCTCCACAGCCCGACCCCATGGGGCTGATCGCCCAGCCCTCTCCAGGATGGATAGTCTCTGTGATTGTCATGGGACCCCCGAGCCCCTGCTGTCCTGATTATTTTTCCTGACCAGTCCTCAAGGACAGACATGCATACAGAGTCTCAGCTGGGAGCTACCCTGCGTGAGACTGATGAGACCCTTTCCAGCCTGGTCCACCATCACCCCTGCAGGGCTTCAGGGAAGGCGTTCTTTGTGGGCCAGATTCTCAAGGAAGCCACCCTCCTGGAAGACCAACCCACCTATCCATGGTGGGGATTCAGGTCAACTCTCTGAGGAAACCCTCCTGTCCTGACGTCTGATACTTGGTGAACCCATGCTGCCTGGCTCATGGCCCCTGACCCCAGCAGGATCCACTCACCTATGCAGGTCAATGCCAGGGGCTCTGCTGGGCAGAAGAGCTCTCTGAAAGGCATAGGGGAGAATGGGGGCTCAAGAAGGAGTTGCCAGAATGCCCCACCACTGGGTAATGGGAAAGAGGACACCAAGCCCACATAGTGAGCCTGGGCTGCCTCACAGAAGGGCACAGAGACAGGCTTGGGCACCCCGAGATGCCCTTCAGAGCCTACAGGTCTTTAGCCCAAAATACAGTGGCCCTGCCTGGGAACTCGTAATTCCCAGCATCCTCTTTCAAAATTCTCACCTAGGCTGGGCCTCAGCGTAATCCTATTGAGCATGATTTTTAAGTCATCACCTCTCTTCAGGACAATATAAGGTTCTCATCATTGACCCAAC
>NW_016109814.1:0-3989 GCF_001604975.1 Cebus imitator | reverse complement strand
CAAAATTCTCACCTAGGCTGGGCCTCAGCGTAATCCTATTGAGCATGATTTTTAAGTCATCACCTCTCTTCAGGACAATATAAGGTTCTCATCATTGACCCAACCTAGGACACCCCCCTCCCCATGGATACATCCAGTGGGACCCAGATGTGCTCACCACAGCTCAGTGCTGGACACCAGGACGCTGGGAAGGGCCTGAGCTTCAGCGCACCAAGGGCTGGGCACCTGGCTGACGACCAGTCGTCCAAGACCAGTGGGCCCAGTGAAAGATTTCCTTGGTCTCACCATCTAGGGGACAAAAGGTGGACATGTGTCAAAATGGAACCTCATGCCTCTATGCCAGGAAGTGGGGGGGAGGTGCTGCTGACACCTGCTATCCCGCCGTGGACCCATGTGATGGGATCCATGTGAAATGCTGACATGTCATGGAAATGGGGGATCCTTGGCCCTTCCCACCATCAAACCCTGGAAGGACAGGGCAGGTGCGTCACTGGGGTTGTGCAAGATGCCCTGGCTGCGCCCTATTGTCGTCACCTAAGCACCTCCACTGACCACAACAGCAGCCTCACACAACTCAATGGTTGTACCGCTCTCCTGGGTGTGGACAAGGCTGCCTACCATCTCACGGCCGACGAAGACTGGTTTCGGATTCCATGCACTGCCCATCTGGCAGTCGCACAGCCTGACTCTGTGTGTGTGGAGGGCGAGCACCCAGGCCCCGCTCCACAACACAGCAGAAATCGTAGCCTGAGGCCTCAGGGCTTCGTGTGTCCTCTGTTGGGCCCCATCCATGCTCCATTCAACACCTCCCACGCAGAGTGGGTCACACTCAGCCAATCAGGGGACATACGATGTCTTCTCCTTTTTTTGGACCTCAAACCTTGCACCCCTGGAGATAATCCCTTGACTTGGAGGCAGCCTACACAGAGAATTTCTGGGACAGGTCGTTCTATAGTGGGCTTTTCCACCTCAGGAGGACACCATTCGAGCCACTTGCTCACAAGGAAGAGGTGATCCCCAGTGGGACACTGGCTGCACCCTTGCCCCGAAGCCCACGAGTCCCAGGGCCAGACTGCAGCACCATCAGCCACCAGCCAGAGTTAGTCTAGAGCCAATCTTGGGGAAACAGTGCCGCCCCCCACTTAACTCCAGGAGGCACCACTGGGATGGCCCACTGCTTAATAGAGTCGGTGCCATTCAGGGCCATGGGTTTGGTGTGATCCTTGAAAATTTGTCACCCGAACCCATGGACTGGATCCCATACACCTCTCCGAGGTCGGAGAGCCCCCTCATGTGGCCTGGCCATCCTAGAGACCTGACCTGAGCGGGGCGTTGCCCTGTGTGGAGCTAAGGAAACCCTTTACTGCCTGGACCACTGCCACCCCTGCAGGGCTTCAGGGAAGGTATCCTCAATGGGTCTCATTCCCAAGGAATCCTCTCTCCTGGAGAACCCATCCCAGTGGGGATTCAGGTCAGCTTCTGAGGAAACCCTTGTGGCTGAAGGGGGACCCTCAGCAAACCCACACAGCCTGGCTCATGGTGCATGACCCCAGCAGGGTCCACTCACCTGTGCTGGTTAATGCCAGGGGCTCTGCTGGGCCGAAGTGCTCACTGAAAGGCACAGGGGAGAATGGGGGCTGAGGAAGAAGCCGCCAAAGTGACCAACCCCCGGGTAATGGCAGCAATGACGTGGAGCCCTCACAGTAAGCCTGGGCTGCCTCATGGAGGTGTGCAGAGACAGGGCTGGGCACCCTCCAGATGCCCTTCAGAGCCTCCAGATCTCTAGCCCAAAATGCAATGGTACTGTTAGGGAACTCCTAATTCCCAGCATCTTCCTCCTAAATTCTCACCTAGGTTGGGCCTCAGCGTAATCCTATTGAGCATGATTTTTATGTCATCACCTCTCTTCAAGACAACATAAGGTTCTCATCATTGACCCAACCTAGAGCACCCCTCACCCCAAGCATGGATCCAGTGGGACCCAGCGTCGTCTTCCAAAATTCTCCCCTCAGCTGGGCCTCAGCGTAATCCTATTGAGCATGATTTTTTAAGTCATCACCTCTCTTCAGGACAATATAAGGTTCTCATCATTGACCCAACCCAGGGTGCCTCCTCCCCACACACGCATCCAGTGATACACAGATGTGCTCACCAAGCTCAATGCAGGAGACCAGGAGCCAGGAGAATCCAAGTTTCAGCTCACTGGGGGTTAGGCACCTGGCTGATGGCCACTGGCCTGGGGTCAGCGGGCTCAACACAAGTCTTCCTCTGGAGGGAGGAAGTCCATCATCTGCAGGGATGGGGGACAGGATTTTAAATAGAGTCTCACACCTCCATGCGGGAAAACGGGGAGGGGGTGCTGGCTCACACATGCTCTCCCTCCATGGACCCATGTGATGGGATCTATAAGAAATAATGACCTTCATGGACCCAGGGAACCCCTGGCACTCTCTGCCACTGAACCCTGGAAGGGAAGGGTAGGCGGGTCACTAGGCTTGGGCAAGAAGCCTGGGATGTGCCCTACTGCAGGCCCCTGAAGCACCTCCACTGCCCATCCTGGCTCCACTGCATGACCCTGGACCACAACAGAAACCCTGGGTAAGAGCTGAGGCCACCAACCAGCTAATGGCAAAACAAGAAGCCTGGCCCTGATGCCAGGTGCTGCTGCCAACCTGGCTGTCACACAGCCTTCCCCGGTACACCAGCCCAGGCTCCCTCTCCAAGCACATACCAGAAATCGCAGCCTGGGGCCCAGGGCCACCTGCTTTCTCTGGTGGGTTCTCATCCACACCCCAGATACCTGCCAAACACAGAGCTGGGCCACACTTGGCCAATCAGGAACCACATGGTACCCTCTCCTTTTCTTTGGCCCAAGACCTGGCCACCATGGAGGTGACCCCCATGGCTCAGAAGCTGCCTGGACAACAAATTGCCGGGTCAGGTCCCTCATGAAGGGGTCTTCCAATCTCAGGATGCCACCCTTCCCGTCATTGACCTCCAAGAAGGGATGAGCCCCAGCGGCAGACAGGCTGCACCCTTGCCCAAAGCCCATGAGTCCCAGGGCCGGCCTGTGCACCACGAAGCACCAGCCACGGCTCAGCCTTGACCCAACCAGTTGAAGCCACGCTGCCATCCACCAGGCGCAAGAAGGCACCACTGGGATGGTCCACTGCTCAACAGGGTCGGTCCCATTCAGGGCCAAGAGTGGCACGCAATCCTTGAATCTCCACAGCCCGACCCCATGGGGCTGATCGCCCAGCCCTCTCCAGGATGGATAGTCTCTGTGATTGTCATGGGACCCCCGAGCCCCTGCTGTCCTGATTATTTTTCCTGACCAGTCCTCAAGGACAGACATGCATACAGAGTCTCAGCTGGGAGCTACCCTGCGTGAGACTGATGAGACCCTTTCCAGCCTGGTCCACCATCACCCCTGCAGGGCTTCAGGGAAGGCGTTCTTTGTGGGCCAGATTCTCAAGGAAGCCACCCTCCTGGAAGACCAACCCACCTATCCATGGTGGGGATTCAGGTCAACTCTCTGAGGAAACCCTCCTGTCCTGACGTCTGATACTTGGTGAACCCATGCTGCCTGGCTCATGGCCCCTGACCCCAGCAGGATCCACTCACCTATGCAGGTCAATGCCAGGGGCTCTGC
The DNA here is from genome assembly GCF_001604975.1 of Cebus imitator. Lineage (NCBI taxonomy): Eukaryota > Metazoa > Chordata > Mammalia > Primates > Cebidae > Cebus > Cebus imitator. The sequence goes on along the minus strand of NW_016109814.1, from coordinate 337 downwards.
TGGGCAGAAGAGCTCTCTGAAAGGCATAGGGGAGAATGGGGGCTCAAGAAGGAGTTGCCAGAATGCCCCACCACTGGGTAATGGGAAAGAGGACACCAAGCCCACATAGTGAGCCTGGGCTGCCTCACAGAAGGGCACAGAGACAGGCTTGGGCACCCCGAGATGCCCTTCAGAGCCTACAGGTCTTTAGCCCAAAATACAGTGGCCCTGCCTGGGAACTCGTAATTCCCAGCATCCTCTTTCAAAATTCTCACCTAGGCTGGGCCTCAGCGTAATCCTATTGAGCATGATTTTTAAGTCATCACCTCTCTTCAGGACAATATAAGGTTCTCATCAT
>NW_016109813.1:2891-4002 GCF_001604975.1 Cebus imitator | reverse complement strand
AAAAAAAAAAAAAAGAAAAGAAAAAAATAGGAAATGCTGCAGAATATAGGTCTGACCTTATCAGCAGGGTGAGGTGAAAACCCCAGAAGCCACATAGGGAAAGAGGGTCAGATTTGACCACAGGGAAGCAGAAACAGGCAGTGCCTCCCGCCCCAGCCCCATCCCACCACTGCCTATGCCTGCTCCCCACCCTCTGCAGCCGGAAGAGCTCCAGCCGAGCCTGGGCCTCTAGGGTGTTTTCTGGCATAAGCCCTGCCTGAGCTGTACTTCTCATCCTAGCAGCCACCAGATACCCGCTCTCAAAGAAACATTTGCAATGGGCCCTTTGCCATCCCGGGATGAAATCCATAGAAATATGTTTCTTAACACATATGTTAAGAAAAAGTTGAACCTGGATGCAGTAGTTGACCCCTGTAATCCCAGCACTTTGGGAGGCTGAGGGAGGATCACTCGAGGTGATTACAGAAATTTGAGAGCAGCGTGGCCAATGTGGTGAAATCCCATCTCTACTAAAAATAAAAAAATTGGCCAAGAATTATGGCATGTGCCTGTAATCCCAGTTACTTGGGAGGCTGAGGCAGGAGAATCAGTTGAACCCAGGAGACAGAGTTTGCAGTGAACTGAGACGGCATGGCTGTACTCCAGCCTGGGCAACAGAGTGAGACTCTGTCTCCAAAAAAAAAAAAAAAGTTCAACGTAATGCCCTAATGGTAACATAAAAGAAAAATTAAAAAGCAATTTACAGTAAAATCTTTACACACGACACATGAATATATATTTCACAACTTCATATGGATTCTGTTGCCTCTAGATGTGATAAATGCCACTCCAATCTTAGTGTTGGCCCCAGATAAATGAAAACATGTCCCTACAAAGACTTGTACACGAGGCCCGGCGCGGGGGCTCAGGCCTGTAATCCCAGAACTTTTGGGAGGCGGAGGCAGGTGGATTGCTTGAGCTCAGGAGTTTGATGCCAGCTTGGGCAACATAGTGAAACCTGGTTTCTACTAAATATTAAAAAAAAAAAAAATTAGCCAAGTGTGGTATCCCATAACTGTGGTCCAAGCTACTGGGCAGGCTGAGGTGGGAGGACGTCTTGAGCCTAGGAGGC
>NW_016109813.1:0-1031 GCF_001604975.1 Cebus imitator | reverse complement strand
ACCAGGATGGTCTCGATCTCTTGACCTCATGATCCACCCGCCTCGGCCTCCCAAAGTGCTGGGATTACAGGCTTGAGCCACCGCGCCCGGCCTTATTTATTTATTTGTTGAGATGGAGTCTGGCTCTGTCGCCCAGGCTACACTGCAGTGGCGCGATCTCGGCTCACTGCAGCCTCCACCTTTCAGGTTCAAGCGATTTTTGTGCTTCAGCCTCCTGAGTAGCTGGGATTACAGGTGTTTACCACCACGCCGGGCTAAGTTTTGTATTTTTAGTAGAGATAGGGTTTCACCATGGCCAGGCTGGTTGTGAACTCCTGACCTCAAGCAACCCGCCCGCCCCAGCCTCCCAAAGTGCTGGGATTACAGGCATGAGCCACTGTACCCGGCCTTGACTGTTTAATAAACAGCTTAACTGAGTGAGTCATAATTCAAACACCATAGGGCTCCCCCATTGAAAGCACACAATTCAATGATTTTTAGTATATTTACAGACTTGTGCAACTATGACCACCATCAATTTCAGCACATTTTCGTCATCTCAAAAAGAAACCCCTGTCAATATATGAACTGTCTATTCCCCACCCCCACCCCTGGCAACCCCTAACCTACTTCCTGTGTCTAGGGACTTGCTTACTCAGGACATTTTATACAGATGGCATCACACAACATGTGGCTTTTGTGCCTGGCTTCCTTCTCTTAGCATATTTTCAGGGTTCCTCTGTGTTGTGGCAGGCATCAAGATTTCATTCCTGCTGATGACTGAACAGTTGTCAACTGTATAGATACACAACATTTTGTTTATGCTTTCGTCACTTGATGGATATCTGAGCTGTTTCTACCTTTTGGTTATTAGGAGTAATACTGCAATAAACCTTACTTTGTCCCCCAAGCTGGAGTGCAGTGGCACAATCACGAATCACTGCAGCCTCGATCTCCTGGGCTCAAGGAATCCTCCCACCTCAGTCTCCCCAGGAGCTGGGACTACAGGTGGGTGCTACTACTCCTGGCTAATTAATTTTTTTTTTTTTTTT
>NW_016109812.1:2741-5278 GCF_001604975.1 Cebus imitator | reverse complement strand
CTTTTGGCCTGGCCTGACCTTTTGGCCTGGCCGTTGGCCTTGCCTTTTGACCTGGCCTGACTTTTTGTCTTAATCTTGGCATTTTGGCCTGGTCTGGCCTTTTGTACTGGCCTAAACTGTCTTGCCTTTTGGCCTGGCATTTTGACCTGGCCTGACCTTTTTTCCTGGTCTTGCCTCTTGGCCTTGCCTGGCCTGGCCTTGCCTGCCATTTTGGCCTGCCATCTTGGCCTGGCCTAGGCTTTTGTCGTGGCTTTTTGTCCTGTCCTAGTCTTGTTTCCTGGCCTCTTGGTCTGGCCTGGCCTTTTGTCCTGGCCTTTTGTCCTGGCCTGGTAGTCCTTGGCTTTTGGCCTGGTCTTTTGGCCTGGTCTTGCCATTTGGCATGGTCTTGACTTTTGGCCTGGCCTGGCCTGGCATTGCCTTTCAGCCAGGACTGTAGTTTTGTCCTGGCGTTTGGCCTGTCCTGGCCTTTTGTTCTGGCCTGGCCTTTTGCCCTGGACTTTTGGCCTGGCCTGGACTTTTGGCCTTGCGTTTGGGCCTGTCCTATCCTTATAGCGTGATCTTTTGGCCTGACCTAACCTTTTCGTAGGGCCTTTTGGACTGTCACGGCCTTTTGTCCTGGCCTGGCCAGTCCTTGCCTTTTGGCCTGGCCTTTTGACCTGGACTGATCTTTTGTCCTGGTCTTGTCTTTGGCCTTGCCTGGCCTTTTGGCCAGTCCTGGCCTTTAGGCCTGGAGTTTTGGCTGGGCCTCACCTTTTCGCCTGGCCTTTTGGCCTTGCCTTTTGGCCTGTCCTGGCCTCTTGTTCTGGCCTGTCCTGTCCTTGCCTCTTGGCCCGGCCTTTGGACCTGGCCTGACTTTTGGCCTGGCCTTTTGTCCTGGTATTGCAATTTGGCATGCCCTTGCTTTTGACCTGGCCTGGCCAGTCCTTGCCTTTTGGCCTGTCCTTTTGACCTGACCTGACCTTTTGACCTGACCTGACCTTTGGCCTGGCGTGGCCTTTTGGCCTGGTCTGGCCTGTCCTTGCCTTTTGGAGTGGCCTGGCCTTTTGGTCCTGTCTTTTAGCCTGTCTTGGCCTTTTGTCCTGGTCTGGCCTTTTGTCCTAGCCTGGCCTTTTGGCCTGCCCTTCTGTCCTGTTCTTGCTGTTTGGCATGGCCTGGCTTTTTGGCCTTGACTTTTGGCCTGTCCTGGCCTTTTGGCCTGACCTTTTGGCCTGGCCTTACCTTTTGGCCTGGCCTTTTGGCCTGTCCTGGCTTTTTGACCTGGCCTGTTCTGTCCTTGCCTTTTGGCCTGTCCTGGCCTTTTGTCCTGACCTTTTGGCCTGGCCTGACCTTTTGTCCTAGTCTTGGCATTTGGCCTGGCCTGGCCTTTTGTACTGGCCTGGCCTGTCCTTGCCTTATGGCGTGGCCTTTTGACCTGGCCTGATCTTTTTGCCTGGCCTTTTGTCCTGTTCTTGCTTTTTGGCATGGCCTGGCCTTTTCGCGTTGCCTTTTGGCCTTCTTGGCCTTTTGGCCTGATCTTTTGGCCTGTCCTGACCTTTTCACCTGGCCTTTGGCCTGGCCTGGCCTGTCCTTTCCTCTTAGCCTGGCCTTTTGACCTGGCCTGATCTTTTGTCCTGGTGTTGGCCTTTTGACCTGGCCTGGACTTTTGACCTGGCCTGATCTTTTTGCCTGGCCTTTTGTCCTGTTCTTGCTTTTTGGCATGGCCTGGCCTTTTGGCCTTGTCTTTTGGCCTGTCCTCATCTTTTGGCTAGATCTTTTGGCCTGTCCGGACCTTTTTGCCGGGCCTTTGGCCTGGCCTTTTGTCCTGATATGTCCTGTCCTTGCCTTTGGCCTGGCCTTTTGTCCTAGTCTTGGCATTTTGGCCTGGCCTGGCCTGACCTTTTCGTGTGGGCTTTTGGCCTTGCCTTTTGGCCTGTCCTGGCCTGTCCTTGCCTTATTGCCTGGCCTTTTGACCTGGCCTGACCTTTTGTCCTAGTGTTGCCTTTTGGCATGGCCTGTTCTGGCCTTGCCTGTCCTTTTGGCCTGCCTGGCCTAGACTTTTGTCCTGGCCTTTTGTCCTGTCCTATCCTTGTGTCCTGGCCTGTTGGTCTGGCCTGGCCTTTCGTCCTGGCCTCTTGTCCTGGCCTAGCATTTTGCCCTGGACTTTTGGCCTGCCCTGGCCTTTAGGCCTGGGCTTTTGTCTGGGCCTGACCTTTTGGCCTATCCTGGCCTTTTGTCCTGGCTTGGCCTGTCCTTGACTCTTGGCCTGACCTTTGGACCTGGTCTGACCTTTTGGTCTGGACTCTTATAGTGGTCTTGCCATTTGGCATGGCATTGCCTTTTGGCCAGGCCTGGCCTTGACTTTCAGCCTGGCTTGACCTTTTGGCCTGGCCTTTTGTCCTGGCCTGAACTTTTGTCCTGGCCTTTTGGCCAGGCCTGGCCTTTTCCCTGGCCTTTTGTCCTATCCTGGCCTTTTTTCCTTGCCTTTGGGCCTGTCCTGGCCTTATGGCCTGGACTTTTGGCCTGACATGACCTTTACACCTGGCCTTTTGGCCTTGCCT
>NW_016109812.1:0-1296 GCF_001604975.1 Cebus imitator | reverse complement strand
TCACCTGGCCTTTTGGCCTTGCTTTTTGGCCTGTCCTGGCCTTTTGTCCTGGCCTTTCCTGTCCTTGCCTCTTGGCCTGGCCTTTGGACCTGGCCTGACCTTTTGGTCAGGCCTTTTGCCCTGGTCTTGCCATTTGGCATGCCCTTGCCTTTTGGCCTGGCCTGGCCAGTCCTTGCCTTTGGTCCTGGCCTGAACTTTTGTCCTGGTCTTGCCTTTGGCCTGGCCTGGCCATTTGTCCTGGCCTGGCCTGTCCTTGCCTTTTGGCCGGGCCTTTTGACCTGGCCTGACCTTTTGGCCTGGCTTTTTATCCTGTTCTTGCTCTTTGGCATGGCCAGGCCTTTTGGCCTTGACTTTTGGCCTGTCCTGGCTTTTTGGTCTGGCCTTTTGTCCTGGCCTGGCCTGTCCTTGAGTTTTCTCCTGGCCTTTTGTTCTGGCCTAAACTTTTGGCCTGGCCTTTTGTCCTTTTCTTGCTTTTTGGCATGGCCTGGCCTTTTGACCTGGCCCGACATTTTCTCCTGTCCTTTTGGCCTGTCACAGCCTTTTGGCCTGGTCTGGCCTGTCGTTGCTTGCCCTTTTGGCTTGCCCTCTTGGCCTGGCCTAGACTTTTGTCCTGGCCTTTTGTCCTGTCCTGTCCTTGTGTCCTGGCCTCTTGGTCTGGTCTGGCCTTTTGTCCTGGCCTTTTGCCCTGGCCTTTTGGCCTGGCCTTTTGGCCTGTCTTGGCCTTTAGGCCTGGACTTTTGGCTGGGACTGAACTTTTCGCCTGGCCATTTGTCCTTGCCTTTTTACCTGTCCTGGACTTTTGTCCTGCCCTTTTCTCCTGGCCTGGCCTGTCCTTGCCTCTTGTCCTGACCTTTGGAGCTGGCCTGACCTTTTGTCCAGGCCTTTTGTCCTGGTCTTGCCATTTGGCATGGCCTTGCATTTTAGCCTCGAATTGCCTGGCTTTGCTTTTTGGCCTGGCTTGACCTTTTGGCCTGGCCTTTTGCCCTGGCCTGTACTTTTGCCCTGGCCTGGCCAGTCCTTGCCTTTTGGCCTGGCCTGGCCAGTCCTTGTCTTTTGGCCTTGCCTTTTGACCTGGCCTGGCCTTTTGTCCTGGCCTTTTGTCCTGGCCTTTTGACCTGGCCTGACCTTTTGTCCTGATCTTGCCTTTGGCCTGTTCTTGCCTTTCAGACTGGCCTGGCCTTTTGTCCTTGACTGGCCTGTCCTTGCCTTTGGGCCTGGCCTTTTGACCTGGCGTGACCTTTTGGCCTGGCTGTTTGTCCTGCTCTTGATTTTTGGCATGGCCTGGCCTTTTGGCCT
>NW_016109811.1:0-6883 GCF_001604975.1 Cebus imitator | reverse complement strand
GGCTCACAGCAACCTCCGCCTCCTGGGTTTAAGCAATTCTCCTGCCTTAGCCTCCTGAGTAGCTGGGATTACAGGCACGCACCCACCATGCCCAGCTAATTTTTGTATTTTTAGTAGAGACGGGGTTTCATCATGTTGACCAGGTTGGTCTCAATCTCTTGACCTCATAATCTACCCGCCTCAGCCTCCCAAAGTGCTGGGATTATAGGCGTGAGCCACTGTGCCAGGCCATGAATGTTTAACATATTTTTATTTATTTATTTATTTATTTATTTATTTATTTATTTTGAGACAGAGTTTTACTGTTGTTGCCCAGGCTGGAGTGCAATGGCACGATCTCGGCTCACCGCAACCTCCGCCTCCTGGGTTCAAGCAACTCTCCGGCCTCAGCCTCCCGAGTAGCTGGGACTACAGGCATGCACCATCATGCCCAGCTAATTTTTGTATTTTTTTTTAGTAGAGACGAGGTTTTACCTTGTTGACCAGGATGGTCTCGATCTCTTGACCTCGTGATCCACCTGCCTCGGCCTCCCAAAGTGCTGGGATACAGGCTTGAGCCACTGCGTCCGGCCTAACATATTTTTAAATAGTAAGTTTTTCATTTGTTCCTGAGAAGGTAAAGCATTATACCTGTAATCTTATTCACATAATAATTTCAGCTGGAAAATCCTCTTCAACATGGTATAAAAATAATCCCACTTAAGTATAATTAGCACAAATCCAGAAGAAGTCTTATTATTTAATGAATTTTAGATTTTTAAAAGCAAAAGCAAATTAATTAGAAAGGCCTTATGCATACTTCCTGGGAACCTGGGAGAGCTGTTCATGTTAGCTATTATGGAGGGTTTTCCCCATCCCTGCCCATGAACTGCAGGGATAGTGACATGGCAAAGGCTGGCCATCCTTCTTGGGTTGACATTTTACTTTTACACCTTTCTTCTTTGATTTTTTTTCCTATGTAGAAAAATATTTCCTTGGGCCTTGATTTAAGGAAACCTAAATTTCAAGTTCACCTTTACCAAGGGAGCCTGGATCAGTGGTTATATCAACCTCTTTGTTGCACTTGCACACAGGAGACAGGGTCTCCCTCTGTCACCCAGGCTGGAGCACAGTGACAGGATCATTGCTCACTGCAACCTTGAACTCCTGGGTTCAGGCGATCCTCCCACCTTAGTCTCTTTGTTACCTTGATGTGACTCCATTTGTCCATTCTTTGCTTTGGTTACATTTCTTGTGCAGTATTATCAAGAATTCTTTGCGCAGACCAGTGTCCTAAGTGGGTTCCCCAGTATTTTCTTGTAGTAGTTTCATAGTTTGATGTCTTATATTCAAGTCTGTCATACATTTAGAAAATTATCTTAGTTGGTCATTTATTTGGAATTAAGCTGTGTCTTTGGAAATAGCAAATGTGTAGTTTAGAATGTGTTGCTTGGTTATTTAAAGCTTGGGATCAGAAAGTTATGCAAATAAAACAACAAGCACAGTGCTGCCATCCTCTTCGTAAGGGCCATGTGTGCACCTGGGTCAGAGGAAGGGTTGGAAGCCCAGCCCCAGTGCTGGCTAGCTTTCCGACTGTAAGCAAAGTTTTTTTTTTTTTTTTTTTTTTAAATTCTTGTTGTTATCTGAGGCAGAGTTTCAGTCTTGTTGCCCAGGCTGGAGCGCAGTGGCACAATCTCAGCTCACCGCAACCTCAGCCTCCTGGGCCCAAGCAATTCTCCTGCCTCAGCTTCCTGAGTAGCTGGTATCACAAGCATATGCCACTACGGCTGGCTAACTTTTGTATTTTTAGTAGAGATGGGGTTTCACCATGGTGCCATGGTGGCCAGGTTGGTCTCAAACTCCCGACCTCAGATAATCTGCCCACCTCAGCCTCTGAAAGTGCTGGGATTACAGGTGTGAGCCCCTGCTCCTGGCCTTCAGTGCTGTTTTTAAAAGCTGCTTCTCTTGCAACCTCTGGTACTTCAGACACTGCCCTGATGGGTCAGTAGTCTAGACACCATGTGTGGCAGTGCCTTGAACAGCCTGCACCTTCTAGGCACAGGAAAATTCACTGCTGTTCCCTTTCATAATACATTTTAACATTATGGAAATGTGGTCCTTGAAAAAGCTGTCATTGAGCACTTAGCAGGTGTTGGGATACAGTTCCCCTGCCACTTGCATTCTAGCAGGGAGAGATAGGAACAAATGCTAAAATATGCAGGATGCCAGGAGGGGCCCATGCCCTGAAAGAAAAGGGAGGGGGAGAGTGGTTGTGTCAGGAGAGTCTCTCTGACAGGGCAGCATCTGAGCAGAGACCAGAGGATACGAGGTAGCGCACCATGGCTATTGGTGAGGGAAGACAGTAAGTACAAAGGCCCTGAGGCCGGGACATGCCTTGCGGAAAAATGGCAAGGAGTGGCTGGAGGATAGCAAAGGCAACGGGCCCTGACCACGTGGAAAGAGGCTTCTGTAAGATGGAGACTCTTGGAATCGCTCCATTTTGCAGTCACCTGAAACCAGGTGTCAGTGCCCTTTTTACATCCAAACACATGTCTCTGAACTGCATAGGGAGCCTGGAGGGCTGATGGCAGTCGGTACTCCAGGTGTGCACAAGCACATTGGGCTACTTTTTGTATTTTTTTGTAGAGACAGGGTTTCACCATGTTCCAAGGCTGGTCTGGAGCACCAAAGGCAATCCAACCAGCCTCAGCTTCCCAAAGTGCTGGGATTATACATTTTTGCCGCCGTGCCTTGCCTGCTAAGGTTTAATTTGTGGGCATGTGCCTGCGTATGAGCAGATGCAGTCACACAGTTTACACCCAATACAGAGCCTGTGACACTTAATTGTCTTCATTTTTTTTTTCTTTTTTGAGATGGACTCTCAGTCTGTCACCCAGGCTGGAGTGCAGTGGCATGATCTTGGGTCACTGCAACCTCCGCCTCCAGGGTTCAAGCAATTCTCGTGCCTCGGCCTCCTGAGTAGCTGGGACTACAGGCACCCAACAGCATGACCTGCTAATATTTGTATTTTCAGTAGTTACAAGGTTTCACCATGTTGGTAGGGCCAGTATTGAACTTCTGACCTTAAGTGATCCACCAACCTCAGCCTCCCAAAGTGCTGGGATTACATGCGTGAGCCGGCATACCCAACCAATTATCATATTTTGACCAACCATGTTGCCAACATGATGCTCAATGTCTTCCATTTTGAAAAGTTAAAGATCCTGTGGTTCACTCTGCAACCCACATCAGCCTGTACAGGAGCTCCCTTTCTACTCAGGGTCTGGATAGAATAGGCGAGGAGACACTGTGCCGCCATGGGCTCCTGATTCTGTACAACGTTATCTACCTTCATCCATTTTTCACTCTTCACATGTATGTAACAACCAATAACAAGAACTTTAAGAAGGTAACTCCATGGAAATGAATAATAAATGTTGAAGACTTTTTGGCCAAACACCCCTGTTCATTGAAGTGTCTCTTGTCCCTGCAGATTTCAATTCCCCTCCTAGTGGCTAAGACTGCAGGTGGGTGCCACCATTATGGGGGTCTGTCTTGGAGCTTGCTGTAGAAAATCCCATGTGCCACACCCTCAGATCCATGGAACGGGTTTTTTTCTACAAGTGAAAACAAAATGAAACCAGAATATGGGAGAAAGCTTCACTGTTTACCACATTTTCTAAACTTTTGTGTAAATTAGCATAGGGGTTTTTGAAACTCCTTTCATTCGTATAATTATAATGTTTCCAGCAGTGGATGGTGAACTGAAAAAAGCAAAGCAGACAGATTCAGTTGTCACCGAAAATCTCACATTCAGATTCAAAATGAATGTTTGGTTTTAAAGAAGTTTTAGATGTATAGTATTTATTCTTAATTGATTGTAGTTTGGCGTCCAATCTGTAACTCAACGTACTCCTAATGTTTCTAGCTTACAGTGTTTCTAGTGCTCTTCAAATAAATTATCATCCATATAATTAGCAGTAAATATGAATTTTTTTTTTTTTTTTTTTTTTTCCGAGATGGAGTTTCNATCTGGATTGGTAAAGCATTCAAAAGTGGGTCTGCTCTGAAGAGGCAGTGGGTCATTGAGGAGAGAGTGTTTTTGAAGGGCTGCTCAGGGACCCTCCAGGTACCTGACCTGCTTCTAGCCAGGCAACTTGGAAGTCAGCAGATGAGGTGATTGCTTGGGTCTCTTGAAACTGTGGTCTAGGACTGTGTTTCTAAGACATCTGCAACCCGTTGGGAGTAAACAGGGTTCCCATCCACAGCTGTGGTAGTGTTTCTGAAGCATAGACATATTAATACTCTAGCCTCAGAGATTTATTGGTAGTAAATCAAGACCTATGTGAAATTTGAATTTTTTTCCTATTCCAAGCATGTATAATTATTTTGCACCAAGGAAGCATCTGATTTTTAAGGTTTTATACTTTTGTAATTTGGACTAATATTCATTTCAAACACTAAGGACTTTTTTTTTAAAAATATATTAGAATCAGAGCCCAGGGTTGGGGATACCGACAGGGCTCAGCGGGTACTGTCACAGGGACTTAGAGCCCAGCCGCCCTTCGCCGTCTGCCTTTTCTCTGACCGGAGTCCCCAGGCTAACTGCACCTTCTTTCTTTGACCCAGGGAACGGCTCCCAGGGAGCCTTGGCACTCTCTGCCCAGGATGCCTGCAGGATGTTTGCAGGGTGCAGAGTGGTTTGCTGCACACCCTGAGGCCAACACTGCCAGGAACACAACTGGGGCAGGCGGGTGCTGGGCAATGGTTGCACTCTAGGGCCGGCTGGGGGACTGTCAGTGCTCCTGGACTGGAAATGCCTGCCGGCTTGAAGCCAGTATTACCCACGCCGTGCCCCTTGTGAATGTCTTGACTCTGCAGAAACTGGCTTAGTGTCACTTACCATGGATCTTGTGTGAAGCAGAAAAGTGCTTTGGTTTGATGAATGTTTGTGTCCGTGCCAACACCCTAGTGAAATAGTAGCCAGTACAACAGCATCAGTGGCGGAGGCTTGAGGAGAGATGGGGTCTAAGGGCTGGGAGGCTCTTAGTGCTGCACCAGTGCCCTCCTCAAAAGCACTTAGGGGAGGGATGTGGTCTCTTTTGTGCATGTGAGGATACCTAAACTTCACCTTAATATTTAATTTGAAGCCTCCAAAAACTGAGAAATATGTTACTGTGTTTTAATAATTACCCAGTCTCCAGTGTTTTCATCCAAAAAAAGGACTTAAAGAGAAAGGGCCGCTGTCAATCTGGAGAGGCAGAGAGCTCCTCTCCCTACTGACTGGGATGAGTTACTCCTGTATGGGTGGATTTTTCACCTGTGGATCATGAGACACCCCCAAGGGTACCCTCATTTACTTGTTGGGATCTGTAAAACAACTGAAATTCTATTCCAGGTTTACAATACACACTACTGCTGGAAACAGGGGTTTGTGTCCAGAACTGACACTCTCCTAATGCTGAAACCAAATTACTCATATCAAAGACTCTAGCTGTTGTTATGGACCCAATGTTTGCATCCCACAAAAATTCTTACGTGGAAGACCTGTTGCTGTAAAGAGTCAAACTCTAAAACGTTTGAAGAGATTCTGCATGAAATACGAGTGACCAACAGCCCAAGACACAGCCTCAGGAGATCCTCAGAACATGTGCCCAAGGTGGGTGGGTTACAGCTTGGGTTTATACATGCTGAGAGACATGAGACATCAGTCAACACATATAAGCAATGATAGACTGGACAAGGAAAATGTGGCACGTATACACCATGTAATACTATGCAGCCATAAAAAACGATGAGTTCGTGTCCTTTGTAGGGACATGGATGAATCTGGAAACCATCATTCTCAACAAACTGACACAAGAACAAAAAATCAAACACTGCATGTTCTCACTCATAGGCAGGTGTTGAACAATGAGAACACATGGACACAGGGAGGGGAGCATCACACACTGGAGTCTGTTGGGGGGGACTAGGGGAGGGACACAGAAGGTAGGGAGGTTGGGGAGGGATAACATGGGGAGAAATGTCAGATATAGGTGACGGGGGATGGAGGCAGCAAACCACATTGCCATGTATGTACCTATTCAACAATCCTGCATGATCTACACATGTACCCCAGAACCTAAAGTACAATAAGTACAATACACACCCCCCAACACACACACACATAGACACACACACACACATATATATATATAAATATATGGAGATACATTGGCTCTGTACAGAAAAGCAGGACAACTTGGGATGGTGGGCTTCATGGTCATAGGTGGATTCAATGATTTTCTGAGTGGCAATGGGTTAAAAGAGTTATCATCTACAAATCTGGAATCAATATAAAGGAATGTCTAAGTTAAGGGGATGTGGACACCAAGGTTTTATCATGGAGATGAAGCCTCCAGGTAGCAGGCTTCAGAGCTCCTTTCTGACCTAAAAAGATGCCAGACTCTCAGTTTATTCTCTTCTAGATTAGGGAAAAGACATGGAAAGAAACAGGGATTCTCTACAGAATGTAGATTTCCCCACAAAAGACAGCTTTGCAGAATTATTTCAAAATATGTCAAAGAAATATATTGGGATAAAATACTTAGATTTATGTGAGGCCCTGCTGTATGTCATGTGATGCTATACTAGAGCCAGGTTGAAATTTGATGTCCTGTTGCTACAGAAGGTCTGTTTGGTCAGTGTTAAGATCTCTGTTTAAGGCCGGGCGCGGTGGCTCACGCTTGTAATCCCAGCACTTTGGGAGGCCGAGGTGGGTGGATCACGAGGTCAAGAGATCGAGACCATCCTGGTCAACATGGTGAAACCCCGTCTCCACTAAAACTACAAAAAATTAGCTGGGCATGGTGGTGCGTGCCTGTAATCCCAGCTACTCAGGAGGCTGAGGCAGGAGAATTGC
>NW_016109810.1:3000-4009 GCF_001604975.1 Cebus imitator | reverse complement strand
TACAGCTCATGAAGGGGAAGGGGAAGAGGCCCTGTCAACAGGTGCACCAGATGGACCTGGACATGAGGAAGATACTCAGAAGACACATTTTTTTCCGGGAGTGATATGGCATCAAGTAAGGCCACAGGAGCCACAGGGCCCCAGCACACACAAGGTGAACCAGAGGGATGGGACTTCCCCATAGCAGAAGCCAGGGTCACCCAGGAGGCATGACAGAGCTACCAAGGGCTCTCTTGGCCCAGGGAGCAGCTGGCAACAGGGACTCAGCATCTCCCAGGTTGCAATCCCTGGGCCAGGCAGGAACATGTGGGGCCAGAAGCCAAGAGGATACTGGGGAGACAGAAGGCAGCAAAGAAAATCATGCACAATGGAGAAAAGTGCTCTCCCTGAGCCATGGGTATCGACGGTAGGACCCACGGGAGGGTGGCAGGATGGAGGGCCTGTCAGCCTCCCCAGGTAGCACTGACAGCACCAAATGCTGAGGGCACTCAGGGTCCTGGAAACTCTCATCCAGGTCTGCTGGGAACGTGACATGGCACAGTCACTTTGGCAGCCAGTTGGGCAGTGGCTCACAAAGCTCAATGCACTTGAACCACACATCCCCAAAGTGCCACAGATATTGAACCCAATGACTTGGAAACTGACATCCACATGAAACCTGCATGCCACATTCACTGCTTCATTCATCATTGCTCACACACAGAGCCTTTGGGGATGACCGGCAGCGTGGGAATGGGGAGAGGAAGGTTGGTTCTCCCTTGAAATAAAAGACTCAGTGAGAAAAGGGAACGAGCCAGCGATGCCCGCACCAATGTGGGTGGAATCTAGATGCATATTGCTAAGAGAAAGAAGCCAGACCCGAAAAGCTACCACTGTAGGATTCCCATTCATAGGCCATTCTGGAAAAGGTCAAGCCAGAGGGACTGAGAACCGCTCTGGGTGACCAGGAGCTGATGGATTGGGGAAGGTGGGCTACATAGGGGCCACTCTGGAGACTTGGAGGATGAAG
>NW_016109810.1:0-1143 GCF_001604975.1 Cebus imitator | reverse complement strand
AGGGCTTTGACTTCATGGTGGGCTGGGGGCTTCTCAGGATTCCACAGCCCAACTGGCTGGACAGTCCAGGGGCTCCAAGACCATCAGGAGCATGTGGCGCCCTCATCACAACCCAACACCATGTGGCATCTGGTGAGTTTATGGTCCTCTGGACTCTTCTCCAGAGGCCCTGCATCACGTGGGGCTGGAGTAGCGGGGGGCTGGAGCCCCTCCTGGGGCTGGGGACAGGCTAAATGGCAGCCAGGGCCTGACCTGGGACATAGGGTTCTCCGTGGGCTGGGATTTGGGTTTTTTTCCCAGCCCTGGAGGAGACAGAGGCACAGGGACTGGGACCCAGCTCCTGCAGAGCAGGGCTAAGGGCAGTGTGTCCCCCGGGAGTGCGGGAAGGGGAAGGTGTTGTGGGGAGCTCCAGACACTGCCCACTGTTCTGCACTTAGGGAGGGGTCTTGAGTGGGCCCTGGAAGAGGGAGGTTTCTAGAGCAGCCCAGGGGGGCCTGAACACCTCTGTTCCTCCCATCAGGACATCTCGTGAGTTTATGGTCCTCTGGACTCTTCTCACAGAGTTCCTCATTTGGCGCACAGGGTTCTGTATTAGGCTGGCTTCTCCGGATGCTCAATGATGAGGTAAGGAGACACAGGGAGTCTCAGGGACCCTCCTTGCCGTGCAGTGCCCTGCGTATCCCCAGCTCGGGGGTCTGGGATCATCCCAAGGCAGAGGCCAGGGCTGAGGACCAGCCTCATGGGCACACTGGGCCAGGATCTGACTTGGGAGGGGTCAGGGAAGCCTCAAGCCCCTCTCTCCAGAAGCCACCTCCCCACCGAAATGAGTGACCCCCATGAGGAGCTGCAAGACCTTGTCTAATCCAGCCTCCCGGAGGGGTCAGGCCACCCTCATGGGGAGGGTCATTGACTCTGGGGACTGAAGCCCCAGTGGGTTCAGCTTGAGCCCCAGCCTCAGCCTGGAAGGGCCAGGTCCTCCCACCCCTGCTGTCCCCACAGATCTCTCTCGGCCTCACCCTGCGCCTGTGGGATGTGTATGTATTGGAGGGGGAACAGGTGCTGATGCCTGTGATGAGAGGCATCCACAAGGTTCACAAGAGTAAGTCCACCTGTGACCTGGGGAGCACTGGGGTCAGACCCCAA
>NW_016109809.1:0-4014 GCF_001604975.1 Cebus imitator | reverse complement strand
AAAAAAAAAAAAAAAAAAAAAAAAAAGTGTTACCTGAAAGTGAGGATAAATCTTTTGCAGTAAATTATTAATAGATACCCGTTTTTTATTTTGAAGATTAAATTTTGAGCACATTTTAAATATAGTAAGTTCTAGCACAATTTAATGAGTAATAGTAATATTCAATAAAACTGTAAAACCAGTGATGTACAAAAACGATGGCACATAAAATTCTAATACAAAGTCTTAATTTTTTTGGTAAGATATAGTTAAACAACTATTATACTAAATCAGATTGGCATTACCTACAGCGTCAATTCTGCCCTGACTTAGAAGTTAAACATGTGATTGAGAATTTTGAATGGAATCTAAGGACACAAATTTAGTCTCACCAAGTTGTGTTGACACAATCAGGCCAGGTGGGCCGGCTGGAACCGGATTTGACAAAAAGTAGCGGGGACTGCGCCAAAGCTCCGTTTATGCAGCAAAAGGTAAAACACGGGTTTCAAACGGATAGAGTCAGGAACCAGCAGGCTGCGTCTGGAGGTCTACAGTCCCATGAAGAAGAAGCGACGCTGACTGCCTGTCCGTGTGCCTCTACAGCCATGGCCTTGAAAGCAAATTACGCCTTTGAAGGGAGCTTGGACCTTTGGCGGATTCTAGAATACAGCCATGCTGACTCACAGAGCTACATAAATTAAAACAGGAACTGCCTGATGGCTGTTTAAAACCTTCAGAAAAATACCTCAAAGGCAAGATATTAAATGCTGGAAGCAGACATCTCTCCTTGTAAGTGAACTCTCTGTCTGCTACATTTTAGTAACATTATTGCAGGAATTTGGTTAGTGTGGATGCAAAATGACAGTTGTGTCTTTAAACAGCTAACTACAGTAGCAATGGCCTAGACAAAGCATCACGTAGCAGCAGATGCTGGATCTTCACATTCTCCGGCTGCATCTGTAGTTCATCTTATTTGAGTTTGTGTAGCTTTCATGAATGTAAATTACATTTCTAATAACAGCTCATACATTTTATCATAAATGCATTTCCTTTAAGAACTTGAAGACATTCATTGACAATTCATTATTTATTCCCAGATTTGATAAATTTTTCTCTGTTCTTATGGCCACACTGATTCAGATGACATCCTTTAACCTGACATGTGAATTTAAACTTGGCAATTAAAAAGCAAAAAACAGGCCAGGCACAGTGGCTCAAGCCTGTAATCCCAGCACTTTGGGAGGCTGAGGCGGGTGGGTCACCTGAAGTCAGGAGATGGAGACCAGCCTGGCCAACATGGTGAAACCCCATCTCTATTAAATGCAAAAAAATAAGCCAGGCACGGTGATGTATGCCTGTAGTCCCAGCTACTTGGGAGGCTGAGGCAGGGGAATTGTTTGAACTCGGAAGACAGAGGTTGCAGTGGGCGGTGATCACACCATTGCACTCCGGCCTAGGCAACAAGAGTAAAACTCTGTCTCAAAAAAAAAAAAAAAAAAAAAAAAAAAAAAAAAAAAAAAAATATTTGAGATGGGGTGGTTATCTTTTTAAGAAAATAGCATTCTAGACTATTCTAGACCAGTTCTCACATATTAGGCATTCACCTGTTAAATAAATGAACAGATAAATAAAGAGAGTTAACAGAAATACATAGTTTAGGGTCCAAAGTTTAGGTCTATGAATATAATTATCAGTGTTTTCCCAATTTCAAATAATTTCATAAATTTGAAATAGAAAGCACATAGGGTATTACATGAACTTTAAAATTAAATTTACAGTCTCTGATTTACAATGGTTTGATTTAGGATTTTCAACTTTGCAAGGGTGCTAACATGACAGCATTGAGTAGGAACTGTACTGCAACTACCCTGTTTTTCACTTTCATAGAGTCATTAGCAAATTACAGGAGATGTTCAGCCCTTTATTATTACAAAACAGGCTTTGTGTCAGATGACTTTGCCCAGCGTCAATGTTCTGAACACATCTAAAGCGGGCCAGGCATGGCTATGACATTCTGTATGGTAGGTGTATTAAATTCAATGCACTTTCCACTTTCGTTATTTCATTTATTTATTTATTTATTTATTGAGACGGAGTCTAGCCCTGTAGCCAGGCTGGAGTGCAGTGGTGCGATCTCAGCTCACTGCAACCTCTACTCTCCCGGGTTTAAGTGATTCTTCTGCCTCAGCCTCCTGAGTAGCTGGGATTACCGGCGCCCGCCACCACGCCCAGCTAATTTTTTGTATATTTAGTACAGACAGGGTGTCACCATGTTGGCCAGGATGGTCTCAATCTCTTGACATTGTGATCCGCCCGCCTCAGCCTCCCAAAGTGCTGGGATTACAGACTTGAGCCACCGCACCTGGCCAAGTTATTTTCAATTTAAGATGGGCTTAACGGGGAGGAGGGGTGTGCACAACTCCATCGTAAGTTGAGGAGAGTCTGTGTTCTGTTTTCCAAATCCATGTGTTAAAAACGATTGGTGTCAAATAGGTTTCCAAAGCATATTCTAAAATAGGCAGATCTGCTGAAATATGGGAAGAGCATTACGCGATCTTATTGCACATTCCCTTGGAAGCCTTTGTCTGAAATTTCCCAAGTAATCCAAATACCCAAAATAAGGTATGATAAGTTCTCTAGAGAGGGATTTATTTTTAGGAAAAGGCTGTCATTACTTGTGGAGTGCATATTCATAAGCAGTTTTGTATTTGGTATTAATTCCTCTATACCATAAGATCAGAAAGACATGTTCTGGAGGGTAAGTATACTGACTCTGATTGGGTTTCTTTCAAGTTTGTTCTCAGTAGTGACGACGGCAACAGTAACAACAGAAAAATAAGATGTGGTAGACTCTACTTCTTCTGGTCTTTATCACAATAGCCTGATGTTTTAATCCTGTTAAATCCTTTATTATTCCAGAGTACACAAAGACAAACACTGGAAGTGTGTAGGCGGGATAGAGGGGGCTGGTGTTTGCGTATACATGTATGCGTTGTGCTGCTTTCTAAATCAGTTCAAGTCATAAAAACTTTACAAAGCTGACCATACCTGTCATAAAAGTGTCAACACTCATCAGCTATTTCTTCCTTTTTTTCTAGTCTAATTCAGGCATTTCGCATTTTAGAAGTTTCTAGAATCCCAAGACAATGATTTCACTGAACTTTGCCTATTATACTACGTTTTCCTCTTTTTGTCAGAAAGGCATATAATTATGAGAAATGTGATATAGAATAAATGAGGGCAGTGATCTTTAATAGAAAAATAACATGATAGATTCTACAAAATAGGGCACCATTTCAGGGAGCTTGAGGTTATAATAAAATTCTAGAGTGAATTATTATATAATGGCTTATGAGCTTTCACAGAGCAAATGGTAATCAGATTATGGTACATTAACTAAGATTAAGAAATACCAAATTATTACTTTTTTAAATAGTCTTTTTAGACAGGAAGATTTGAAAAATGCTATAAACATGTCATATCTGAATTTCAATAAAAAATGTGACAAAGACATTTTGGGGAGTTTTTTGGCAAGCTAGTGACATGTAGATTGTATAGTCACCCACGTGAATTTGTAATAGACTGAAGACTTTGTTTCACAGATGTTACTACGGGTTCATGGCTGTCCTGGACAGACACCTGCATGGCGTGCTGCGGGCCTGTGTGCCCCGCCCTGCCGTGCTCACTGTTTCATGGCCTGGTGATCAAAAGAAAGCTGGAACCAGTCTAATGAGATGAAGCAATAGAAGCCACACAGAAACAGAGCTGGGTAGATGGAGTGTAAGCGTGGTACATGTGGCCGGGCGCGGCGGCTCACGCCTGTAATCCCAGCACTTTGGGAGGCTGAGGTGGGTGGATCACCTGAGGTCAGGAGTTCAAGACTGGCCTGGCCAACATGGTGACACCCCCATCTCCACTAAAAATATAAACCTTAGCCGAGCATGGTGGCACCTGCCTGTAGTCCCAGCTACTTGGGAGGCCAAGGCAGGAGAAGCACTTGAACTCAGGAGGCAGAGGTTGCAGTGAGCTGAGATC
>NW_016109808.1:0-4015 GCF_001604975.1 Cebus imitator | reverse complement strand
TTTTTGTGGAGACAGGCTCTTGCTCTGTTGCCCAGGCTGGCCTTGAACTTCTGGGCTTAAGTGTTCCTCCTGCCTCAGACTCCCAAAGTGTTATATTATAGGTGTGAATCACTGCACCCAGCCATAGTACACATTAAAAGAAAGGTCATGCGAAGCTTTGCTATTGACTATAACTACAAAACTCTGTAAGATGAGCTCTTATTTAAACATAGAAGCCTTCTTTTTAACATTCTTAGATATGGAACTATTGAGTGCCTTAATCCTGACCTCACTCCCATGGTATTTGAGGCCTTCCATGCCTACCTCTCTAATCTCATCTCTTCCCATTTGAGCCTTTGTAGCAATAGAGATTATGTTTATTTAGTTTTTCAAACATGCCATCCCAATCTTTTTCACTGTATTTGTTCCTTTGGTCTGGAACACCAACAATCAATTGGTTGACACCCATCCTTGAAAATTCAGCTATTTAAAACACAGATTATTCTATTGATGTGTTCAGTGGTTTGCATACTGCTTAGAACATAGTAGGTGCTCCATATATGTTAAGTAAACAACAAAAATGGAGAAAGTCAATATGTGAAAGTTTACTTTTAAAGAAACTAGCTATGTCTGCCTAGTCATTCTATTTGTTACCTATTCAGGAAAATAACAATACTTGACAAGAGCTGCTTTAAAAATTTAACCTGCTTTACCTCAGTAATGTAATTCTTCTTCAAATTTTGTTTTTTGGTTTGTTTACCTATACGAATTTTAAGAAATTATTGTACATTAAAGGTTAAATTTTTAATTTTTATTGAACAAAAATTAGATTTACTTTTGCATATATATAACGATTCCCCTCCACTGTAGACATCCCTTGAAAATGATTGTTGTAAATGTTTTCTGTTTCTTTTTGACAGGTAATATTTGAAGCTGAAGTCTCAGGAGGGAGAAGTGGTTATATTGCCATTGATGACATCCAAGTACTGAGTTATCCTTGTGGTAGGTTGTGATTAAGAATTGTATTTTTCTGTGTCCTTTCAACACTTGCCTTATATTGGCAGTGACTATTGATTGTTTATCACTTGGTCATTGCTGTCTCTCTTGTTGTTGTTAGTCCTAGTCTTCTATTGAGTTTTAAAAGAAAACAGATATATTTCTAGAGTTTTGGAATCAAATATTTTTTCAGACTTGTAACTAATTATACACATATTAGGAGATTCTTCTAAATTATTACATTACTGAGAACAAAATATACATGTAAAGGCAACTCTTAGGCGGAATTGTTCTTTTTTGGCATTATTAAATTGTCTAGAAAAACAGAGAAGAGTAGCAAATCAGAGTTCAACAGAAAGGAAAATAAAAAGAAGCCTCATGAAGTTATTTGATCTGCTAATTTGAGGACTGGGGTGAAATGAAGAGAAATAATTAGTTCACCTTATTCCAAATTTAGGACTACCTTTTTTTCCTCTATCATAATAAATATCTGGCTAACCCATGAGGTCAGAAGTTTTAGACCAGCCTGGCCAAAATGGTGAAACCTTGTCTCTACTTAAAATACAAAAATTAGCCAGGTGTGGTGGCGGGTGCCTGTAATCCCAGCTACTCAGGAGGCTGAGGCAGGAGAATTGCCTGAACCCAGGAGGCGGAGGTTGCGGTGAGCCAAGATTGCGCCATCGCACTCCAGCCTGGGTAACAAGAGTGAAACTCCGTCTCAAAAAAAAAAAAAAAGAATTTGTAAACAGGAGGGCTTGTAGTATAACACAGGTTTTTTTCACCCCTGTGAAGGTGGTCTGTACCACAGTTGTCTCAAGTTATACACTATTTAAAGTTTTTGATCCTATCCTCTATTTCTTGCTAAGCCTTTGTTCCAATATCTAGAAAATGACATAGGAATTACGTTCACACTAAATACATTTATGTGAAATGTAAATCATATACACACACATATTACGCATACTCCCGTGTTATAGATACTATCCTATCATGAAGCATCCTGCTCACAACAAAGACCCCGTCCTCCATTTCACCTTCAGCTTATTCCAGTAAAATCAGTTGTCACAAAGGGCAAAATTGGAGTAGAAAAGAAGTAACATAGGTGGTTTACGATTGGGACAGATGGAAGGGAGATGAGCCATCCATTCCAGCGGCTTACCTTGTCTCATTGTTACTGACTTTGGGTTGGTTGTAAGAGTATGGTGTGAGAATGGGAAGAGTTTAATGGAACCATACTGCTGTCTTGTCAATATAATATCTAGTCAGTGTGCTATTTAAAATGAAATTCATTTTTTAAATTTAAAATTTACTTAACATTTTTAGATGTTTAAAGGAAATTTAAACTCTAAAGTCTACTTAAATACTCTGTGTCTTCTTCTTTTTCTTGAGAGGCAATGTAGTAAAATTTTCAAAAGCAACTTGGAGGCAGGATGGGTCAGGCCATTCTGAGCTTCACCACTCATTAGCTTTTAGGCCTTGGTTCAATTACTTTTCTTTAAAATGAGCATGAAAATAATACCTACCTAGTATGATTGTAATGAGGATTAAATGCATTTATTTGTGTGTAAATGTGTAAGTGTGCATCGCTTGGGACAGTCTACTTTATATAGTAAGTGCTCAACAAATGTTACTTATTATCAACCCAGTCAATCAAGCTTCTCCTCCTCCACCAGAGTAAAAATGTCCCGATTACCCAAGAGCTAACCCCAAGTGATACTTATTAGTTTCAATTTCTTTTGACCTCTTTCTTGTGTTAGACATTATTTGCCTTTACCTATGTCTTTTTGGAAAAGTCAGCCTCCCAAATTTTCAAGTTGTTTTTCTATTTCTGCACGGCTGCACCAAGCTTTCACTGTTTTCACCTCCTCCTACTAGAGGTTTTCAGTCTGTGCTAAGCTAGAACCATAGCCTGATCTCAGAATTGGCAAATACTCCTATGGGAAAGAATAAAATGGCTAGAGATTATTAGATAACACCAGAGAGGCTCTCACCTCCTGAAATCTGTGTGCATCTACATACCGTCGTTTACATACATATCTGAAATCTTTAAGTTATGGTTATTATAATATTCCTGGCCTTTTCTAATCCTTTTATTGAGAGTGTTGTGAGCTGCTTAACCTCCTGGTACCACTCTTCCTTTCTTAACCATTTGCTGTTGGCTTTATCTTTCCTAGTGGACTTTTCAGTCTTGACCTTTCATTTCTAGTAATTTTCTCCTCTTACTTATCTTCTTATGGCATCTTGCTCACCAATCACTTTAACTTTGAATCAGTAGCTAACTCCCTTCCATGGAGTTATCTGATATCCTTCATCAGATAACTTTAAAATTTATGCCTTTATTGTATGCTCATAATTTTCTCTTCCAAATCTATCTAGTTATCACCTAAGCGTTTTCCCCTGTATCATAGGCAAATGATATTTGAAATGTCCAAAATCTACTTCATTATTTTCTTCCTCAATTTGTTTCCTTTTCTGTGTCGTTATCCTGACAGCATCATTCACCTGGTAGCCTAAGCTAGAAATCACTGAGTTGTCCTATATTTCACAACTGAGTCAATAAGTTCTACCTTCTCTGCTTCCTTAGTATTATTTGTATCTTTCCTTTTTCTTCTCATCTCACCATTCACACTACTTCTAGCATATTAACTATCATTTTTTTTCTTCCAGATCATCTTTCACTTTATAGCCAAATGTTTCTATTAGACCAATTTGATTCTATTTTATTCTTACTTTAAATATCAACTGTCATAACATTTTCTAAAATGCTTTGCAAATACTCTAATACAATGTATGTATCCCCATGAATAAAGGAGTCAAATACAATATTGAAATGCTGAATGCTAAATCTGTTTTCTCTTGAAAGTCATGGCACACATTATTAGTGTTACGCTTTTTTTTTAAGAGTCAGGGTCTTGCTCAGTTGCTCAGGCTGGAGTGCAGTGGTGCCATCCGAATTCACTGCAGCCTTGAACTCCTGGGTTCAAGCAATTCTTCCACCTTTGTCTCCCAAGTACCTGATACTTTAGGCACATGCCACCAC
>NW_016109807.1:2719-4015 GCF_001604975.1 Cebus imitator | reverse complement strand
CAGGGGTTTCACCATTTTGGCCAGACTGGTCTTGAACTCCTGACCTCAAGTGATCCACCCTCCTTGGCCTCCCAAAGTGCTGGGATTACAGGTGTGAGACACCTATTTAAACTCTTTCCATCTTTAAAGCTCATCTCAGGGCTGGGTGCGAACTCTCACCCCTGTAATCCCAGCACTTTAGGAAGCCGAGGCCAGGAGTTTGAGACCAGTCTGGACAACATACGGAGACCTCCATCTCTATAGATTAAAAAAATGAGTGTGAGACAGGTGTTGACGAACTATTTATACAAAGAAATCGGCAAATGCTTCAAATCAGGGCTTTTTCTCCTGGACGGCTGGGGGTTCCCCTCGACCACTTGCCCCAGGTGCGAGCTCTGTCCGAGGCTCCTGGATCTCTGTTCCCAGCTGCTCTTGGTGTGCAGAAGTCAGGAGCGTGCTCATGCGCACACGCGCACAGGTGTGCTGTAGGTCTGTGTGTGCTGAAAGCCACGACCTGCCCCAGTGCCTCCAGTTTCAGTGCAGAACCTCAGCCTTTGTTCTACTTCCTTTCCCTTCCCACTTTGTGGCTTTCTTCTTCAGTTACAAGAAGCCCGGCTGGGCCTGGTTGCTCATGCCTGTAATCCCAACATTTGGGAGGCAGAGGCAGATGGATGACCTGAGGTCAGGAGTTGGAGACCAGCCTGACCAACGTGGAGAAACCGTTTCTACTAAAAATACACGTTTAGCTGAGCATAGTGGCTCATGCCTGTCATTCCAGCTACTTGGGAGGCTGAGGCAAAAGTATTGCTTGAACCCGGGCGGGAGGTGAAGGTTTCAGTGAGCCAAGATCGCACCATTGCACTCCACCCTGGGCAACAAGAGCAAGACTCCATTTCAAAAAAAAAAGAAACCGAACTCCTATTATCTTTAATAAATCCCCTGTGTGTGACTGCAGGCACCCAAAAAGACTTTCTGGGTGAGCAGAACTGAAACCAGGAATTCTTTTGTCAGCTTTACTGTTTACAAGATTTAGCCTGGGGCCAGGCACGGTGGCTCACGCCTGTAATCCCAGCACTTTGGGAAGCCGAGGCAGGTGGATCACCTGAGGACAGGAGTTCGAGACCAGCCTGGTGAACATGGTGAAACTCTGTCTCTACTAAAAATACAAAAATTAGCTGGGCGTGCTGGTGGACGCCTGTAATCCTGGCTTTGTGGGGCTGAAACAGGAGAATTGCTTGAACCTGGGAGGGCAGTGAGCCAAGATCACGCCGCTGCACTCCAGCCTGGGCAACAGAGTGAAACACTATCTCAAAAAAA
>NW_016109807.1:0-1099 GCF_001604975.1 Cebus imitator | reverse complement strand
TGTTGCCCAGGCTAGAGTGCAGTGTAGCAATCTCGGCCCATTGCAACCTCCACTTCCTGGGTTCAAGCAATTCTCCTGCCTCAGCCTCCCAAGTAGCTGGGATGACAGGTGCTCGCCACCACACCCAGCTAATTTTTGTATTTTTAGTAGAGATGGGGTTTTACCGTGTCAACCAGGATGGTCTCGATCTCCTGACCTCATGATCCGCCCGCCTCGGCCTCCCAAAGTGCTGAGATTACAGGCGTGAGCCACCGCGCCTGGATCTGTGAATACTCACCTTTTCTAGACGTTATTCATACTTGCGGTTGTCTTCACGTACTGAAACGTGCCTGATTTTTATTAAGTTTGGAGAACATCGTCTGTTGAGTCTTTGATTGTCGGCGACTGGCAGGGCAAATGCTCAGCCGCTTCCTGGTGCCGTGCTCCACGTGTCTGCTGTCACAGTGTCCGCCCAGCTTCCGGCACGCTCTTCAGAAGGCGGCTCCTGTGCGTGGTGGGAGGCTCACAGGTCACCATAGCCTTGTTTTCTGCAGCTTCCTCTTACTGCAGCACAAGCAGAAGCTCACCTAGGCCCCTTCGGCCTCTTTTCGTGTGAAGTCTGTGCTTCATGTGAACCCTTTACCTAGACTGAAGACTTTCAGGTCACATAAAGGTTGAGGTGGGTGACGTGAAGATGGCAGAGGGAAATTCCTAGAGCCAGAGTAAGTTGGAGAGGGGGTGGAGGCTTCTCAGCTTCTTCTCATAGTCCAGACCCAGCAGACAGGCACCGTGTGTCATGGGGCGCAGGGGTGAGATGATGAGGGCAGAAGGCGTCTGTCTGCTCAGCACAGCTGGGGAGCTCTGAAGGCCACAGGAGAGAACAGGGATGTGTTATTCTGTAGCTGCTTTTTCAGGTATGGTACTGTGGACTTTGGTTTGTAAACAAAAGTCACATTCATATTTTTCCCACAAAATCTATGTAAGAAATGTTATTCCTCATTTCTTTCTACTTTTTATTTTATTTTTATTTTATTATTATTATTTTTTTGAGACGGAGTTTCACTCTTGTTACCCAGGCTGGAGTGCAATGGCGCGATCTCGGCTCACCGCAACCTCCGCC
>NW_016109806.1:0-4029 GCF_001604975.1 Cebus imitator | reverse complement strand
CATTCATCCATCCATTCATCCACCTATCCATTCATCCACCCATTCATCCAACCATCCATCCATTCATCCAACCATCCATCCATTCATCCATCCATCCATCCACCTATCCATTCATCCATCCATTCATTCGCCTATCCATTCATCCATCCATATGCGCGTCCATCTATCCATCTATCCATCCATCTATCCATCCATTCATTCACCCTGTACTCACTCACTCTGTACTCAGAGTGCCAGCACATCTCCAGCCTCCTTCTACGGGCAGAGATTGCAGCAAACAAACCAAACGAAACCAACGTTCATGTTCGTTGGACCTGCAGTCTTGGCTGGGGAGGGGAGAATAAACCAAACTGCGTGGACCACATCAGATGGTGACAAGGACACTGAAGGGAGGCAGGGCGGCTTCGGAGAGCAGCAGTGCACAGGTGGGTGGGTGGAGCCTGTTCACACTTGGCGGCCAGAAGGGCCCCTCGGATGTGGCTGCAGTGACGTAAGAGCACTCTGTGATGTTGCAGAGATGACAGAGGACACAACAGGAAGGGGCGCAGGGCAGACCACAAGGTCCTCAAAGAGGGAACCCCCTCGAGGGCAGAGGGTGCAGGAGTGCCCACTGTGGGTAAACAGTCCGTGAGGCTGCTCCGGTGAGCACGGGTTTTAAGGGCGTGGTGGTGGCCGTGGGAGCCCAGCTGAGAGGTGGTGATTGGGTCTGGGTACAGGTGGGGCTGATAAGAAGGGTTTGGAGGCTGGGTGTTTCCAGGGTGAAGCCCCCCGGGTTTCCCAACCCAGTGAATGTGAGCCCTGAGAAAGAAGTGTCACCCGGACCCCAGGTCTGTGCCTTTGCTGGGGATGGTCAGGAGCCCTTTAGACGTCCCGGAGTCACACCAGAAGCACATGTGACCTGGAAGGCACCAAGACAGGAAGAAACGTCATTTGAAAAGGGGAACAGGGCAGGTGCAGGGAGACGGCATTACTTAGAGAAGACGGAAGTGCTCAGTCTCGAAGACGAGTCCTTCGAGAGAGGCCTGCTGGACATTGTGGTAGAGGACCAGCAGATGCGGGCCCAGAGTCGGGTCGGGGTGCTGGGCTCGGGAGGCAGCCCGAGGAAGCTCCAGTCAGGCACCCCTAGGCGCTTCAGTTTCCCCATTTACGAAGCCGGGCTGAGGAGCCTCCCTTGCCAAAGGGTGCTGCTTAGCACAGCCTGGCCTGGCAGGATGGGAAAGTCAAGTGGACAGATGAGAGCCTCACAGGCACAGGAGGCCCAGGGGAAGCACTGGGAACTCGCGGGGTCTGTGCAGAAGCCGCCGTGTGACTGCCAGGATGATGTGCTGGGCGCCAGGCTGCTGAGCCCGACCAACAGCTGGGCCACCCTCGCACCAACTCGGCTTGTTTCGGGAAGGAGCTCAGGCGTGCGGTTAGGACAAGTTTGTGCTAAACAGCAGGACGGTGCAGTCATTCTCATGATTGTCATTTAAGTTTGAATTTTACACTTTTTATCCCCATTACTTACTAGAGAATGTGGATGTCTACTCTGCGTGGGCTTCTGATGCCCCTCCCTCCGGAGTCTTCCCTGGGACTCCCTCCCTCCGGCCATCCATTCTCCTGTGTCCTGCAGAACAGGCTGGAGGAAGCGCCACAGACGTGTGACCGCCAGTCACATTTCGGCCTCCACCATCTCCTTTCTGCCCCGCATGGTGGCCTTGACCCAGAGGACACAGAACAGCTTGGGTAAGGGACCGTGAATCCCCAACAGCGGCCCGCCCTGGGACATTCCTTTCATTCACTTCTTCCCTCCCCCTGGGTACCGCAGGGCCCTGGCCTCTGGGTGGGAGCCACCCCTGCAGGGGCCCACACTGCTGTGAGATGGAACCACCTGTAAACCTTGCTCCTCGCACTGGGCTATCGCTGGGGGGAGTCTCCCGGTTTCTTCCTGTGAGGCCAGGTGGGGGGACCAGTCGCTGAGGGCCCTTGCTCCCTTCCCTTGTCGAGCCTTAACAACGAGATGAAGAAGTGAAAGCATCCATCAATCACTCCACCAGGATCTGCTGTGTCACAGAGGAGGGGACTGAGGTCTGAATCCAGGTGCCCCTGACTCCCAGGAACAAAGCAACAGGGGCCACAGCAGGAATAAGACCTGGTGATTCCAGAGCCTTCCAGATCATTCTGGATCATTGTCCTCGGCCTTTTCCATGGCAGAGCCTCTCTGGTCCACGAGCCATTTCCCAGTGCCACCTGGGAGGCCTCTGAGGCCTGGGGTACGGCGGCTTTGAGGCACCCAAGAGGGATCGTCACTGCGGCTGCTCGCCGATCTGAGTACAGGCTTTAATCTGAAGTCGTTGTAGAGTGCTGTGTGGGTGTCTGACACAACGCAGAGAGATCCTGTCCACGCTGCGTCCGGTTTCGCCCGGGGGTGGAATCTTGTCAGGCAATAGCACGATGTCACCTCCAGATGTCAACACCGCGTGGTCAAGACCCAGGACGCCCGTCACCCAGGGCCCTATGCTGTCACCCTTCAGAACCACACCTGCCGCTCTCCCCGTCCCTTCCACCGCCCCGGAAACCTCTCATCTCTCCTCCATTTCCAAGATGTCGCCGTCCTTACGTCCCTATCAAGGACCTGGGGAAAATGGAGGAGTTTAAGTGAAGCTCGGGGCGTAGCCGCCTGGGAGTACTGCCCTGCACGTCTTCCAGGGACGACCCCCAGGGCCTCAGTCAAGGACGGGAAGGTAGGACCCGTGGGTAGCTTATGTGAAACCCCGACGTCCTACGAGCTGTGTTCACTCTGAGGAAGGCTTTGGCATCAAAACAGAAGCTGCAGAGCTACCTGCAGTTCACAGGTTTACTGCCTATAGCCCTCGTGAATTCCCTCACCGTTCCCGTGAAACGTGGGCATGCCCTGGCTCTGTCCAGCGTCCCTCCTGCTAATGGTGTCCATCGCGTCCCGTGGAAGGCGGTGGCTGGGACGTGGCCCCCTGGCTATTGGATCTGCAGGGCTGTGACCTTATTTTGGGTTCTGCTTCTTCATCTTTCTCCCCCACCCTCCCCCTGCCAAGTTCTCACAAAACATTCTGCTGAGCAGTGTAGTTCAACCACAGAGCTCCCACCCATTCTAATTTTTGGTTTTGAATTGAATCGCCCGTTTCAGTTTTCATTTTATTAACAGAATGAGATAAAAGAGCCACCTTGTTTAAGTCTTGAATATTGTCAGAAAATATGTTCACGTCTGCCCTGAAAACCTCCTATGGTCGCTGCTTTCCTATTTGCATAACTGAATTATGGCTTAATTGATTTTTACTGGAAACGTTTTGGATTATGACTTTTATGCGCCTTTGTTCTGCATTTGGGTTTTTATCTTGTGCGTGTTGTTTTGGCTTCTGACACTCAGGTTCACTGTGGGAAGAGGATCCTGGGAATCACTTTCTGGCTCGGCCCAGTCTGCGTTTGCTCTCCAGGGCCTGGGACCTGAGGTTCTGACCGGGGGACGTACAGGCCCACTCAGGTCAGGAAAGGCTGTGCTGCAAGCAGCCCCCAAAGATCTGCACTATGAACAGTGGCTGGCGCTGCCTGGGCTGAGAGGCTCTTCATCACAGCTCTCAGTGCAGGTCCAGGACTCAGCTTCCACGGTTGCCTGCGCCCTGGATCGTGGGAGGGTTGGGCCTTGGGGACACCGGGCAGCTGCGGTCCCAGGTGGGTCACAGTGAATGGGAGGTGTCTGGCAGTAGGGAAGAGGAGGGAGGAGTTGAGAGGGCCGCAGAGACAGGGAGGAGGTGGGTGGGGGAGGGAAATGGAGCCACTGGGGGCCAAGGAGAGGAGGGAGGCCAGGCAGTGAGGAAGACAGGTGCAAGAATTAGGTTTGTGACAAAAGTGCCTAGGAGAAGCAGGGAGCTTCCCAGTGGAGGAGAGAAGGGGGACCCGGAGCTTCCAGGCGGAGGAGAGAAGGGAGGCCCGGAGCTTCCCGGCGGAGGACAGGAGGGAGGCCCGGAGCTTCCCGGCGGAGGACAGGAGGGAGGCCCGGAGCTTCCCGGCGGAGGA
>NW_016109805.1:2999-4039 GCF_001604975.1 Cebus imitator | reverse complement strand
GGCCTGTGTGACTGGGGCAGAGTGGGAACAGGTCCAGCGAGAGCAGGGCTCCAGGCAAGAGAGTCAGCTCTGGGCTTGGGCTCCAGTGCCAGGACTAGGGACAGAGAGAAGGGGTGTGTGTTACAGGGAGGGGTCACGGTGCTTGCCCATGACAACTGTGGATTATAAAGGGAAAAAGTGTGCCTGGGATCATTAATAGCTTTTGTCCTAAGCAATTGTAATGAGGACTTCAGAGAGACTGGGTGCTCCAGTGTTTTTTTAAGCATTCGGCTGTTTGCCAAATGTAGGAGAAGATGACTTTATTGGTGTTCCCTAAGACCAGTCTCAGGCCAGTGACTTACTAATACTTCCCAAATGGTTATAGCATGATTATGGTTTCTTACAGTGAAAGGATACATATTAAAGCCATCAAGTAAAATACTGTAGGGCCCAGTCCAGGAGAAAATCAGCTCAATCTTCCAGTTTTTCCTCTCCCAGTGGATTTACATGGACAGCACTTGGTTTTTCCAGCAGTGATGTGTGACAGCACGCATGAAGTACTGCCAACCAAGGAAGCTGACCTGAGTGTTGGTGTCCAGTGTTTTTATTGGAGGTCAGTGATGGAAGCATGGACTACCCATGTGGCTGACCTTAGTTACTCACTCTCCAGGTCTCCAGAGATCAAACTGATACTGGGTGGCCAAAGGCCCCTGTCACAAATCACATTATTAGCATCAAATATCTGGAATGGCCCAAGGCCCCAGAAAAACAAAGACTTACCAGGCAGCATATTTCAGTAATTTAAATCTTATCTCTCAGGGCTGGTCACAGGCCAGAACTTTCTCTGCAACGTGCAGGGTTTGAACGTGGCAGTCCTGCTGAGTCAGTCGTTTCATGCACAAGCCACTTCTCCACTTCTTGTATAATGAAGAATTTGTTTTGTCTTTGTCTTGGGTTCCTCCAAGGTAACCTCTAAGTTCTTGAAATCTCTCAAGTCATAGAAGTGTCTTTGTTATTCATAGTGGTCTTCGATCACTTTTTTTTTTTTTTTTTTTTTTTTT
>NW_016109805.1:0-1798 GCF_001604975.1 Cebus imitator | reverse complement strand
CCTGCCTCAGCCTCCTGAGTAGCTGGGATTACAGGCATGCGCCACCATGCCCAGCTAATGTTTTATATTTTTAGTAGAGACGGGGTTTCACCATATTGACCAGGATGGTCTCAATCTCTTGATCTCGTGATCCACCCGCCTCGGCCTCCCAAAGTGCTGGGATTACAGGCTTGAGCCACCACGCCCGGCTTATTTGTTTTTTTACCATGTTGGCCAAGCTGGTCTCAAACTCCTGGCCTCAAGTGATCCATCTGCCTCAACCTCCCAAAGTGCTGGGATTACAGACAAGAGCCGCTGTGCCCAGCCTACCAACCAGGACTTTGGAGTCCGGAGTCTTTATTGGGGTTTCATGACATAGACACGATTGATTGAATCATTAATCATGTAGTTCAACTCGATCTCCAGCCCCTTCCCCTCCCTGAAGGTTGAGAAGTTGGGCTGATATCATGTGGACTAAAGCCCCAACCCTCTAAACACATGCTTGGTCTTTCTGGCATGGCCTGCCTCATGTGGAGTCATCTTGTTAGCTGAAGCTGTCTAGGGACCCACCATAAGTCACCTTATTAACAAAAGCTATCAGGAGCCTGGGCAACATGGCAAAACCCCATCTTCACAAAAAATAAAAAATTAGCCAGATGTGGTGGCACACACCTGTAGTCCCAGCTATTCAGGAAGCCAAAGTAGGAGGATCGTCTGAGCCCAGAGGCTGAGGCTGCAGTGAGCCATGACTGCACCACTGCACTCCAGCCTGGGAGACAGAGGGAGTGGTCCCTGATTGCCTTTTTTTTTTTCTTTTTTTTGAGACGGATTCTAGCTCCGTCACCCAGGCTGGTGGGGAGTGCAATGGAGAGATCTTGGCTCCCTGCAACTTCTGACTTCCAGGTTCAAGTGACTCTCCTGCCTCAGCCTCCCGAGTAGCTGGGACTATAGGCATGCACCACCAAGCCCAGCTAAGTTTTGTATTTTTAGTAGAGATGGTGTCGAATTCCCGACCTCAAGTGATCCGCCTGCCCCAGCCTCCCAAAATGCTGGGATTACAGGCGTGAGCCACTGCGGAGGGAAATTCTGTCTCAAAAAACAAAAAAAAAGAAAAAAGAATATAAAAATGCAAGAGTCAATGGGATTAAAGTGAAAGTTGGGATGAAAAGTGGAATGTTGGACCAGGCACAGTGGCTCACGCCTGTAATCCCAGCACTTTGGGTGGCTGAGGCAGGCAGATCAGCTGAGCTTGGGAGTTCAAGATCAGCCTGACCAACATGGTAAAACGCATCTCTACTAAAAATACAAAATTAGCTGGGTGTGGTGATGCATACCTTTAATCCCAGCTACTCAGGAGGCTGAGGCAGGAGAATCTCCTGAACCCAGGGGGCAGAGGTTGCAATGAGTCAAGATTGTGCCACTGCACTCCAGCCTGGACAACAAGAGCAAAACTCTGTCTCAAGAAAAACACAGA
Organism: Cebus imitator; assembly: GCF_001604975.1. Lineage (NCBI taxonomy): Eukaryota > Metazoa > Chordata > Mammalia > Primates > Cebidae > Cebus > Cebus imitator. Next base: position 345 of record NW_016109805.1, on the reverse strand, counting down.
AAGAAAGAAAAGTTAAATGTTTAAACAATCTTTATGTGAAGCAGTTCCCTCTCCTTCAGCTGAATGTTTTATGGGAATGGATATTATGTCTGACTGGGAAACAGCTCCCGCTACCTAGCACTGTAAAACCAAAACCTGCTGGTGTTGTCTTAATGGGGACACAGATAAGAATCCGAGGTTGATGGGATTAATGGGAATGTTTGGGAAAAAATGGTATGTGCTTCAACAGGTTTTTTTTTTGTTTGTTTTGTTTTTTTTGAGACAGAGTTTCACTCATGTTACCCAGGCTGGAGTGCAATGGCGCAATCTCGGCTCACCGCAACCTCCGCCTCCTGGGTTCAGGCA
>NW_016109804.1:0-4041 GCF_001604975.1 Cebus imitator | reverse complement strand
AAAAAAAAAAAAATGCAGTGCCAAACTTGGCAATATTTATCAAAATTACAGCTGCCCAGACCCTATGAGGAATTAGTCCTACAGCATGTCTCCATCATGAAGTGATATGGGTCCCCTTTGGGTAGACATTTCGATTATTTTCAGTCTTTTACCATTACAGTTAGGGCTGCAGTGAATAATTAGACAGTTTGATGAATTTTCTCAAAGTAAACATACCCTGGGCCAGGTGCAGTACCTCATGTCTGTAATTCCAGCACTTTGGGAGGCCAAGGTGGGCAAGTTACTTAAGCTCAGGAGTTCGAGACCAACCTGGGCAACACATCAAAACCCCATCTCTACAAAAAACAAACAAACAAAAATTAGCCAGGTGGTGGCATGCACCTGTAGTCCCAGCTACTCAGGAGGCTGAGGTGGGAGGATTGCTTGAACCCAGGAGGCAGAGGTTACAGTGAGCTGACAGCATACCACTGCACTCTAGCGGCGCAACAGACCCTGTTTCAAAAGCAACAACAAAACAAAACCATACCCTGTTCAAAAAACAGAAATTATAAGAAATTATCCCCCTCAGATCACCCCTCACCTAGGGTAACACAATACTGACTTTTTTTTTAAATCATGCATGTTACAGGGAAGACTTTATTTTTTTAATTCCCACTCTTGCTTGATCCACAATATAATACTGACTTCTAACCTCACAGATTAGTGTTGTCTATTTTTAAAATTTGCTTATGTATGTATTTATTTATTTAGAGACAAAGTCTCACTCTATCACCCAGGCTGGAGTACAGTGGTGCAATCTTGGCTTACTGCAACCTCTGCCTCCTGGGTTCAAGCAATTCTCCTGCTTCAGCCTCCTGAGTAGCTGGGACCACAGGCATGTGCCACCATGCCCGGCCAATATTTGTATTTTTAGTAGAGATGGGGTTTTGCCATATTGGCCAGGCTGGTCTCGAACTCCTGACCTCAGGTGATCCACCTGCCTCAGCCTCCCAAAGTGCTGGGATGACAGGCATGAGCCACCGTGCCTAGCCTTAAAATTTGTTTAAATGGAATCTTACATTATGTATTCCTTTCTTTGTTCTCTCCACATTGTCTCTGTGAGAACCTCACTGTTTCAATTCTCTTTGTAGAGCTTAGGTTGTTTCTGGCCTACCTCCTGCCACTAAAAAAGACCTCCATGAGGGCAGGAGCTTGGTCTGTGTCCCCAGCACCTTGTCAAGTGCCTGCACATCATAGAAAGTCAGTACATACCTAGTAAGTCAGTGAACGGACCAAACCTGATAGTTTAGATTATAGGATTTTAATCTCTATATGGCATCAGAGGCTGGAGAGCTGGACCGAAGCAATTTATAGAAAGCCCAGGTATGAACCTGGGGCTGAGAAACCAAGCCTCCAAATGGGTCTAGATCTTCCCTGTAGGTTCCCTTCCACTACCCAGGGTGCATCCTCCTGCTGAGATGAGCTCACACACAAACATGACAAAGCAAAGAGGAAACCCAATCCTCTGAGAGATTTGCAACAAATACTATAACCCACAAGGACTTGAGGTAGTGACTTTAAATACCGGAAGAGCTTGTAATCCCAGCCCTTTGGGAGGCCAAGGCAGGTGGATCACTTGAGGTCAGGAGCTCAAGACCAGCCTGGCCAACATGGTGAAACCCCATTTCTACTTAAAAAAAAATATGATGGAGAGCTCTAGTATAGAATATTTAAATTTTTATTAAAAAAAAAAAAAAAGCCAGGTATGGTGGCTCATGCCTGTAATCCCAACACTTGGGGAAGCCGAGGCAGGTGGATCACCTGAGATCAGAAGTTTGAGACCAGCCTGGTCAACATGGTAAAAACTCACCTCTACTAAAAATACAAAAAAATTAGCTGGGCGCAGTGGTGCATGCCTGTAATCCCAGCTACTCAGGAAGCTGACGCAGGAGAATCACTTGAACTCAGGAGGTGGAGGTTGCAGTGAGCTGAGACTGTTACACTGCACTCCAGCCTGGGCAACAGAACAAGCCTCCAGCTCCAAAAAAAAAAAAAAAAAATTACCCAGGCATGGTGGTGTGTGCCTATAATCCCACCTACTTAGGGAGGCTGAGGCCGGAGGATTGCTTAAACCCAGGAGCTGGAGGTTGCAGATGTTGCAGTGAGCTGAAATCATGCCACTGCACTCCAGCCTGGGGGACAGAGCAAGTGTCTCAGAAAACAAAAACAAAAATCTTGAAGAGCTGTCCTGGAGCAGAGGGAGCTGATGTGACTTGTGTGGCCTCAGAAGTAGACCCATGGGCAGTGACAGGAAGCAGAATGTAGGTGCACATGAAGGAGGACTTTTTCACCTTCTGAGCCCATCAGCAATGGGAGAGGCTACCTTGGAGGAAAGTGAGGATGCCAGCACCAAGGAAGACTCAGGCAGAGGTTGACCAGGGCGGAGACCTCTGGACTGGATGACCTTTGAAGTCCGTTCCAATCTCAGGAGTCTAAGACTCCAGGATTTTAGAGCCCAGCCCAAAATGTATCTACCACCAATGTCGCCCAACGCCTGGAATTTCTTCTTTGGGTAAAGACATCGAAGGACTCTGTGAAAAATGCTTCTACATCTGGGAGGGACACATGAATTCAGTTCAACATGTATCTGACAGCTTCTGTTCTGTATTCAGGATTGGAACAAAAGATACTCATTGTCTGGGAAAGGAAAGATATTCAAGGAAGACATCAACATGGAGGAGTCAGAAGGTTAAAAGCTAGTTTGAAAGGTGGGCTCGATGTCTTATGCCCATAATCCCAGCACTTTTGGAGGCGGAGGTGGGAGAATCACTTCAGGCCAGAGTTTGAGACTAGCTGGGCCACCAGGGCATAAAGGGGAATAGGGCAGGACTAAGCAGTTGGCACTGGACTGTGAAGGGCTTCAAAGGCCACATTCAGATGTGGAGCTTTATCCTCAGGAGTTGGGGCGCCATCAAAGGCATTTTTATTTATTTATTTTTTGCATCAAAGAGCTCTGAGCAAGAGAATTTGATCATGTGGTCAGATTTATGTGTTCCTAAGCTCCCTGTGGCATCTCTACAAAAAAAAAAAAAATTAAATGAGGCATAATGGCTCACACCTATGATAATCCTAGCAACTTGGAAGGCTTGAGGCAGAAGGATCTCTTGAGCCAAGGAGTCCAAGACCAGCCTAGGCGGATATAGCAAGACCCTGTCTCTACGAAAAATTAAAACATTGGCTGGGCATGATGGTACATGCCTATAATCTCAGCTACTCAGGAGGCTGAGAGGCAAGAGGATTGCTTGATCCCAGGAGTTCAAGGCTGCAGTGAGCCAAGATCACACCACAGCACTGCAGCCTGGGCAACAGAAACAAGACCCTGTCTCTAAACAAGCAAATCTGACACCCAGACTGGCAGGAAGAGGGGTATGGCAACAAGGTTCCTCCCCTCATAGAGCTGACACTCCCCTGGAGAAGCAAAAAATAAGCAAGCAAACACATTTTTAAGGTAATTAAAGATTGTGGCAAGTGCTATGCATGAAACAAACAGTAAGTCCTGGAAGGTAATGGGGGTGTGCTTCGTTAAGGTGGATGAGGGAGGGCCTCTCTGAAGAGGCTACACTGAAGGTGAGACTAGAGTGTCAAGAGGCCGGTCAGGTGGGGAGCCTTTGGAACAGTATTCCAAGCAGAAGAAACAGCAAATACAAGCAGCATGAGATAGAAAACAGCTTGAGATGTTTAAGGTGCCATCCTAGTGGTAAACGAGGGGAGAGTTTTCCAAGGTGAGGGTGGACAGGCAGATCATTCAGAGCCTTGAAGGACTTAGAAGAGATCTAGGATTGTATTGCAGGTGCAGTGGGAGCCTGCGAGAGCAGGAATGTGAGCTGTGAAGGTTTTTTTTTCAGACGGAGTCTTGCTCTGTCGCTTGGCTGGAATGCAGTGGTGCGATCTCGGCTCACTGTAACCTCCGCCTCCCAGGTTCAAATGATTCTCCTGCCTCAGCCTCTGGAGTAGCTGGGACTACAGGTGTGCGCCACCATGCCCAGCTAGTTTTTGTATTTT
>NW_016109803.1:4990-7136 GCF_001604975.1 Cebus imitator | reverse complement strand
TCTTCCACAATGGTTGAACTGGTTTACACTCCCACTAACAGTATAAAAGTGTTCCTAATTCTTCACATCCTCTCCAGCATCTGTTGTGTCCAGCGTTTTTAATAATCACCATTCTAAATGGCATGAGATGGTATCTCATTTTGGTTTTGATTTGCATTTCTCTAATGACCAAAGATGATGACCATTTTTTCACATATTTGCTAGTCTCATAAATGTCTTCTTTTGAAAAGCATCTGGTCATATCCTTTGCCCAGTTTTGAATGGGTTTCTTTCTTTTTTTCCTGCAAATCTGTTTTAGTTCTTTATAGATTCTGGTTATTAGTCCTTTGTCAGATGGGTAGACTGCAACAATTTTTTCCCATTTTGTTGGTTCCCAGTTCATTGTAATCATGGTTTCCTTTGCTTTGCGGAAACTCTTAAGTTTAATTAGATCCCATTTGCCTGTTTTGGCTTTTCTTGCCGTTGCTTTTGGTGTTTTAGTCATAGCGTCCTTGGTTATGCCTATGTCCTGAATGGTATTGCTTAAGTTTGTTTCTAGGGTTTCATGGTATTAGGTCTTATGTTTATATTTTTAATCCACCTGGAGTTAATTTTTGTATAAAGTGTAAGGAAGGAGTACAGTTTCAACTTTCTTCATATGGCTAGCCAGTTTTCCCAACACCATTTATTAAACAGGGAATCCTTTCCCCATTGCTTGTAGGGCTAAGGGTCCCACAGGGTCGTGTGGTGTCCCTTACACTGTGCTGAGGTGCAAGATCCGAGAAACAAAGATACAGGACAGAGAAGTACAAGGAAAATGCAGCTGGGCTCATGGGAGCATGCTACCTATAAGCAGAGACAGGTGAGGCACTGAATGTCCAGAAGCATCTGTATTTATTGTGTATAGGTAGGGGGCAGGGTAGTGAGTGAAGTCATCTTTAAGGATAATGATAGGGTTGTGAGCAATAAAACAAGGGGTCTACCCCCATTAGGTCACCTAGGCTAGGAGGTGGACAATGCGCAACAAGAGGTCCACTCCTATTAGGTCACTGAGGCCAGGAAGTGGGTAGTGTGCAGTAAGGGATCCACCCCCATTAGGTCACGGAGGTATGGAGGTGGGCCATGTGCAGTATCTCTGTCTATGGGCATGCCACTTCTAAGAAGATTTATAGGAGGATGCTTAAGTCCCACAGCAGTGACAGAGCTATCACAGTCTACCACCACCTGCTAGCAGCTTCCAGTGAGTTCTACAGGGGAATACTTTTTGTGCCAGCACAGTAACAAGAACTGATAAAGTTGACAGTCACCAAGGTGTGATTATACGGAGGGGTTTGAGCCCTCAAATATTCGAGGGATTGCTGGTCTGAGGGCAGCCCTCCACAAGAACTGGAGTAGGGTCCTACAACTCCTTTATCAGGAGGAGTGACTCTTGCCCCAAGCCTGCCATACAGCGGATATCTTTATGATACTCAATGCTGCCGCCTGGACCATGGAATCTTGTCCTGGTATAACTGTTTTTCCTAAATCATGCTCTGCACTGTGTCTGCTCCAGACATTCCTCCGACTATAAGCTGCTTATTCCTTAATTCATGCCCTATACCATGTCTGCTCTAGGCATTCCTCTGATTATGAACATATATATATATATATATATATATATATATATATATGGAAATAACTGAGTGGTAAGATATTCTTTAGGCAGTCATTCTATGACCAAATATATGATTATATATAGAGGATTATATAAAAAGAAATAACTGAGTAGTAACACTATAAACTGAGATATCCTTCAAGCCTTGATTCTATAACCTAATATATAATTATATATTAAGGATTATATAAGGGGAAATAACTGAGTACTAACACTATAAGCTGAGATACTCTTCAGGCCTTAATTGTGCCAGGATTCTGCTTTGCTCTTCTTCCTCAGTACCTATAATGGGGTGTTACCCACAATTGCTTCTTTTTGTCAGATTTGTCAAAGATCAGGTGGTTGCAGAGGTGAGGCGTTTCTTCAGAGGTCTCTATCTCTGTTTTGGCACCAGTACCATGCTGTTTTGATTACTGTAGCTTTCAATACCCTTTATGTCTTTTTCTTGCCTGATTGCTCTGGCTAGAAGTTCCAATACTATATTGAATAGGAATGGTGAGAGAGAGAGGGCAC
>NW_016109803.1:0-4042 GCF_001604975.1 Cebus imitator | reverse complement strand
GTTTACTGCATTACATCCTCTGTTTATTGTATTTGCTGAAAAATGAATCTCTATATATTCTCTGTTTCTCTTCTGATGAATGTGATTCATTCTGTTCATCACAGTTCCTTATCTTGCTATGCTGTCCTTGGTAAATTATGTTAGATTAGATCAATTCTTGATTTAAAAAGTCAGAGCAGTACATTACCAAGCCCTGTGGCCTTTTCTGTAGGATAGTTGATTTGTGTGTGCCTGCTTCCTGCAGAGTGGCTGCTCCAAAGTGATGGTGAGAGTTACATTTTACTATCTCAACATTAGCTTCTGCTGTTTCTTGGGCACTTTTTTTTTTTTATTCACAATGAAATCTCTGGTATTAAATGAGCTCTCAGCCAAATGATCTGAACCCTGGGAACTACTGATGATAATTGTTGTCATCTCTTAGATGTATTTGCATTGTTGTCCATAACGAAGCTGATTTCTTTTAATTTTTTTAAATGACTTTCTTACGGCTGCTTCCTGAGTATTTTGCTGGGTGAGCATTCTTGACTGATTACTGGAATGAAGTCAGTTCTGTCTTCTGCTGTCACCCAGGTACCAATTATTGGATCACTGTGGACACTGCTCCATCTATGCACATTACCAGTTTTCCTCTCAACACTGCTCAGTTACTCACTCACATGCTTACAAAGTCAGCAATTTGTTCATAATAGCTGCTTGGTGGGGTGGGTAACATCCTGGTCAAAATGAATGAGCCACATCAGTGATGTATATATTCTCCAGATACAGAAAGCACAGGGTTTTAAATTAGTGAACTGAACTTTTCATCTATAAATTCCTGAGATCTTCTGGTTCTTTTTTTATATGTTTAAACATTTTAATTAACAAAGGCTAGATGTTTCTTGGAATCAATTCAGATAATGAAAGTGTATGACAGCAAAGCTAATAGACTCAGTCAACACGATCTCTGCGTGCATTGTTTATTCTTCCAGACCTTCAATCATACATATACAATACTTCCTTCTTCCCCAGAAAATTGTGTAATACACATGTATTAGTCCAGTCTCATGCTGCTAATAAAGACCTATGCGAGACTGGGTAATTTATAAAGAAAAAAGGTTTAATTGACTCATAGTTTAGCACGGCTGAAGAGGCCTCAAGAAATTTACAATCATGACAGAAGAGGAAGCAGACATGTCATTCTTGATATGATGATAGGAAAGAGAAGTGCCGAGCATCAGATCTTGTGATAACTCACTCACTGTCATTAGAACAGCATGGCGGTAACTGCCCCCTGATTCAATTACCTCCTACCAGGCACCTCCCATGACATGAGGAGATTATGGAAACTACAATTCATGATGAGATTTGGGAGGGGATACAGCCAAACCGTATCAGTGCATATTGAATTATTTAAAAACAAATCTTCATGTTTCATATAGAAAAGAGTTCCTTCACTCTTCAGTGAGGAATCTAAGAGTGTGTGACGTCACACTGAGAGACTGTGAATTTACATCATATTATATGGTATATGATGATATAGTCACTATTTTACTACTTATAGACATATAGGTTGTGCTTAATTTTTTTTTTTTTTTTTTTTTTTGAGTTTTCAGTCTGTTGCCAAGGCTGGAGTGCAGTGGTGTGATCTTAACTCACTGCATCCCCCACCTCCGGGGTTCAAGAAATTCTCCTGTTTCCACCTCCCGAGTAGCTGGAATTACAGGCATGCAGCACCATGCCCAACTAATTTTTTGTATTTTTAGTAGACATGGGGTTTCACGATGTTGGCTAGGCTGTTCTTCAACTTCTGAACTCAGGTGATCCAGCTGCCTGAAAATGTTAGTCATATGTGTCTTTGTTCAAGTGTTTCTGTAACACAGGTTTATAGAAAAGAAATTGCTAGGTTAAAGGGTTGAATAGCTTAATATTTTAATAACCACCAAAATAATAATAGCTAGCAACTGGACTTTATGTGTCACGTATTTTACATTATTAACAAGTGATAACACATTTAATGTTGACAACAATTGAATTAGGTAAGTACTATTACTCCTACTTTACAGATGTGGGAATTGAGATTAAGTAACTTGCTCAAGGTCACCTAGCTGATGTGTAGCAAAGCCTGTATTCAAACCCAGGCAGTATGGCCCAGAGACCATCACGTGCCTCCTACATACACAGCATCACGATTAGTTTTCGTCTCTAAAACCAGCATTTCAGTGTCCAGTTTTTGTATCAGCTATTTAATCAATTTGACCAATATTAAGTATTATTAAAAATTTTAGACAAGTATACTTTTTTAAATTTAGCACTGAAATTATTTTCATCTTGGTGTAACTGTATAATATAATAGGTTTGTTTTGCAGAAAATCACAGGAATACACAATCAGGTGGTTTATTAGGTGTCAAAATAGGTAGTATGGGGAGAATAGAGTAGCTACAAGTGTCTATCAGTCGTTTTGGTTGGAGTCATTGGAGAAGCTATGCAGATGGCAGAGCTTGGGAGTGGAATAGTATTTGCGTACGTGGAAAGAAGTCTTGTAAAAAGGGATATTGTTGAGTGTGGTAAGAGGTAAATTTAGTATAATTGATAGAGGAACAATTTCTAAAGCTTAGTATTAAATTTAAAATTTTACTGAAATCAGCAAGAGCCCTTGAGTTTTATAGCCCTTGAGTTTTAGAAGGAGGAGTTAACAGGATGTAATTTGTATATTCGGAAACTTTGTCCTGCTACACTAAATAAAATGAAATAAATACAGACTAAAAGTATGAAAAGAACAATGGACATGATTTAGTTTCTGGTTAGAGTCAGAAAATAAAAACAAGATAAATCCCATGGAGTTTCCAGTGAGTTGAGCTTGAATAGTAGGAAAATAATGTTACCAAAGTTGAAAATGGGGAAGGTAAGCAATTTGAGGTATTTTGAGAATATGAAAAACTAACTTTGAGGTTCTGCTAAAATGAAAACATGCAAGGATTTTCCTTAGACTATTAGAAATGGAGTTCAATCAAAAGATCAGGGTAGGGACTAAGAATATAAACATTAAGAAGTTGAAAGTTTGAGAATAAAGAAAGAAGAGTAGAAAGCCAAGCGCCCACATGAGTGGATGACACATAACAAAAAGCTAAAAGAAGAGAAAGAGGAAGCTACAATAAGTAGTGGAAAGAAGGAGATAGTTAGGGAAGCCCAGGAGAAAAGGCTGCAAGAAAGTAATCGACCACATGCAGGCCAAAGACATAGCAAATACCAAGGACCTGAAATAACACATACAGCTGGCTAAAAAGGAGATCACTAGACTCCCAATTTTCAGTGGAATTATGCTTGAAGAGAAGAGATAAGTGAGCAGAGATTGACAGGACATTAAAGAAATCTGATTAAGAAAACATCTAAAGGAGTCAGAAGGTCCATGCATAGGTTGGTTGAGTTCTTATTTGTGAAATAATCTCTGGGGGAACTTTTAAGAATCCTGAAAGATTCAACTACTTTAAACCTCTCTGGAAAATTACATGCATATATTGTCGGAAACCCCTATGATTGTGTGTTATAAATCCCTATTTCTTGATAACTGTTATGCTTTAGTAACTATTAAATCAAGCTCTATTTTAACTACATTTATTTTATTTTATTAAATAGGTAACATGCAATTGGGAAACAATAGAAAATAGAATATCAAGATAGTACTCAAAAAATTAAGCTTTTATTATATTTTCTTGTAGTTTAATCTTTAAATGCTTCAGCAGGCTTATACACAATTATGTATCCATTTACATTACCTTGCAACATAAGGATTTTACATAATAACTCTGTGAACTGTCATGTTACAATTGTTGCACTGATCACATGGATATCTCATCATTTAATGATTTACTGAGCAATTACAAAATAAGTTACTCATTTTCTTTTTTATTTTTTAAATGCTTTCTCTTTATTTTTTCCCCATTTTATTGCATTTTAGGTTTTGGGGTACATGTGAAGAACATGCAAAATTGTTGCATTAGGTATACACGTGGCAGTGTGATTTGCTGCCTTCCTCCCCATCACCTACATCTGGCATCTCTCCCC
>NW_016109802.1:3365-4046 GCF_001604975.1 Cebus imitator | reverse complement strand
ATTCTCCTGCCTCAGCCTCCCAAGCAGCTTGGACTATAGGCACCCTTTACCATGCCCTAATGGTAAAGGCTAATTTTTGTATTTTTAGTAGAGACGGGGTTTCACCATATAGGCCAGGCTGGTCTCGAACTCCTGACCTTATGATCCACCTACCCTGGCCTCCCATAGTGCTGTGGCCTCAGGTAAATTAGAAAACAAGAGAATTTAAGTTTTAAATAATGCCAAATGAAGGCCAGATGACATGATAGCATGTTATATAGCCAAAGGGTTCAGGTATTTTCATAGAGAAGTACAGTGAGGGAAGGCGAGTCTTCATGAAGTACACAGTAGTATAGGCAAGTTATGATCAGTCATATTGCACATTCATCATTATAAAGGAAACCACTGCACATTTCCTGCCTTTCATTGTTACATTACTTCATTTGCAATAAGGGTAGAACTTAGTGTGAACCGAAGAGTTGCTCTTTTAAGTTTATTATTATTATTATTATTTTGCTCTTGTTGCCCAGGCTGGAGTGCAATGGCGTGATCTCGGCTCACTGCAACCTCCGCCTCCCAGGTTCAAGCAATTCTCATGCCTCAGCCTCCGGAGCAGCTGGGATTATAGGCAGATGCCACAACGCCCCGCTCATTTTTGTATTTTTAGTAGAGACAGGGTTTCAACATGTTGGTCAGGCTGGT
>NW_016109802.1:0-1422 GCF_001604975.1 Cebus imitator | reverse complement strand
GGGTTTCACCATGTTGGTCAAGCTGGTCTTGAACTCCCGAGCTCAAGTGATCTGCCCACTTCGGCCTCCCAAAGTGCTGGGATTACAGGCATGAGCCACTGTGCCCAACAGGCTGTAGTTTCTTTCGATCAAAGTATTTCAATTGTTGAGACCCTAAGGAAAAAATATGTATTCTTAAAACAGAAATCGTATTAGTTTATTGATTATAGGAGGCTGCCAGTGAGAAAAATCAACATCGGTTTTCAGCAACTAAAGTGGCTGTGAGGGTGTATTTGATAAGTGGTGACACCAAAGCATCTTTTTAAACTTTCATCCTAAAATTAGATGGCTGTCAGGTCACTGAGCTAAAGGAAGAGGAAATAAATATTCCTCCTTGAGTCAAGACTAAGTTTAAATTGCTCAAGGATTTAGGGATTCAAATTTATGTCTATTTTACTTTCTACTTGCTTGTAGCTTATAGTTCCCAACAATCTTTAGGTTTGAAAATACTTATCAAGTTTCCTTAAATTTCTTATTTGTATGTATGCTATTTGCATGTTATATTCTATCTGTAGCACATTTGAGACAAATTTTCCAAGTTGTTTTTTCTAGCGTTCTATTTACTTCAAACAGTATTTCCACCAAATAATCCATTAAATACGCCCCCTGTAAGATATTCTGAAAAAAAGAGAAAATTTCCAAAGTCAACTAAGTTTGGAAAATTGTGTATATGATAGTCAAAAGTTACATTAGTGTATTAGGCCAAGTGCAGTGGCTCATGCCTGTAATTCCAGCATTTTGGGAGGGCAAGGCAGGAGGATTTCTAGGAGCCCAGGAGTTTGAGACCAGCCTGGGCCACATAGTGAGACACTAGCTCTAAAAAACATATCTATATCTATAGCTAGATCTAGATATCTATCTATCTGTCATCTGTCTATCTGTCTTCTATCTATCTGTCATCTATCTATCTATCTATCATCTATCTATCCTCTTCTAAGCTAAATACTCTGAGAAATCCTACAACAATAAAATCTGGTTAGTCTTGTTTAGCTCAGCACTATTCAGACTTATTTTAACATTGGATCAGTCCTTTTTCATACTGCTATGAAGACATTCCTGAGACTGGGTAACTTATAAAGAAAAAAGAGGTTGAATGAACTCAGTTCCAGATGGCTGAGGAGACCTCACAACCATGGTGGAAGGCAAAGGAGAGAAAAAGGCACGTCTCACATGGCAGCAGGCAGGAAAGCCTGTGCAGGGGAACTGCCCTTTTTTAAGCCCTCAGATCTCGTGAGAATTATTCACTATCAGAAGAACAGCACGGGAAAAATCTCGCTCTGTTGCCAGGCGGGAGTAAAATGGCATGATCTCAGCTCACTGCAACCTCTGCCTCCCTGATTCAAGCAATTCTCTTGCCTCAGCCTCCTGAGTAGCTGGGACTAC
>NW_016109801.1:0-4046 GCF_001604975.1 Cebus imitator | reverse complement strand
TACTCTGAAAAAAAAAAAAAAAAAAAACTTCATAAAGAGTGTGTTATACTCTATATTCAGATGAGTAAATGGAGGCACAGCAAGGTCAGTAACTTGCCTAAGGTCACAAAGAGAGAACCTAGGCCTTCTGATGGAGGGTGAACAACATCCTGGGTTTTTTTTTTACCCCCTGTGGGACAATCCTGGTTTTTACCTTAAAAGTCCCGTGTCTCTGAAAACTCCTCAGCCTGGGAAAACTGGGACTGTTGGTCACTCTAGTTTGACCCTAGAGTCCTTGTATATCATTTCTTACACCCCAAAGAGCATGCATGCATGTAATCAGAGGAATAGAGGAGAGAGCGTTGCTATAGCAGTATGTGTGAGACTTTTAATTTGTAGATCCCTATTTTTATTCAATTAGCCTGACACCAAGGGAGCAGGAAAAAAGAGTAGGGCCATTCCCTCAGTCAACGTAGCTGCAGAAATGAGAAATAGCCACAAAGAGAATAGCTAATTCAGCTGTTATCATAAGAAATCCATGTGGAGGTCTAGTAAAAAAGAACACACATATAAATAGTCCTGTCACTATGGTAAGTGAACAATTTGCATGCACTATTTCAATTACCCCTCAGAGTAGCTTTGTGAGATAGGTACTAGTATCACATTCATCTTCCAGATGAAAAGAGGTAAAGAAACTTGCCCAAAGCAAGGATGATCAAAACTCAAGCTGTCTGCCTACAAAATCCATGCATATTTTACCTAAATATAAGTGCATATTTGATTCCTAACTGGGCTTTTAATGACTAACAGTAGGTAAGACTCTTGAAATCCTGAATCTTTGGGCTTGCTGCAAGAGATGCTGATTTGTGCTTGAATGAAGTAGCCTAGCAGCTAAACAATTAGAGATGCTTTTAAGGATTTCCAATAGCTTTGGAAACAAGGCCTTGTTTAAACATGTTGAGGCTGTGAAGAGCAACAAATAAGGTTCTGCTCTATTTTTGCCACAAAAAGCCTTGTGGTCTTGAGCAAGACTTATTTAAACTCTCTTGGTTTGGGTACTTACATATAAAATGAGGATAATTGTTTCTTACCTGCTTCAAAGATTATCTTCTGAAGATCCTTCTTTCTCTAGATTCATCACAATACATATGTCCCTGATTTCTCAAGCTACATTATATTTGTAGTAGTCTGTTCTCATGCTGCTAATAAAGACATACAACACATACCCAAGACTGGGTAATTTATAAGGGAAAGAGGTTTAATTGATTCACAGTTCAGCATGGCTGGGGGGCCACAGGAAACTTACAGTAATGGCAAAAAATGAAGCAAACAAGTCCTTCTTCACATGTCAGCAGGAGAGAGAATGAGTGCCCAGTAAAACGGGAAGTCCCTCATAAAACCATCAGATTCCATGAGAACTAACTCACGAGAACAGGATGTGGAAAACAGCCTCCATGATTCAGTTATCTCTACCTGGTCCCTCGAATGACATGTGGGGATTATGGGAACTACAATTTAAAATGAAGATGAGATTTGGGTGGGGACACAGATAAATCATATCAATACCTGAGAAAAAGCAAGTCCCCAATGTAGAAAACTTTATACTAAGTAGACAATATATAAAAATTTATATAATTCAAGAATGAATTTGCCTAGAATCCTATAATAAAATTTCCAAAGGTAGAATTTCTAAATGGGACCCTCAGTGATGCTCTGCCTAATCCCCCAGAACCTGTGAATGTAATGAAATATGTCTGATTATGTTGTATGACATAGCTGACCATGAAATAAGGAGATTATTCTGAGTTATTCAGTGGGTTCATTACAATCACATGATCCCTTAAAAGCAGAGAGCTTTCTTTGGTTAGTGGCAAGTGGGGCTGAAGCAAGAATAATGGTAGTTGTAGAGATTTGAAGCAAGAGGGTCATTTGACACCCACTGTTGACTTCGAAGATAGAAGGGATATGGGTGACATTTATGATCTGAGAGCAGGTCTCAGCTAACAGCCAGCAAGGAACCAGGAACCTCAGTCCGCCAAGTACAAGGAAATGAACTCAGCCAACAGCCAGAATGAGTTTGAAAGTGGATGCTTCTCTAGAATCTCTAGATAATATCCCAGCCTAACCAACACTTTGATTTTAGTCTCGTGAGGTCCTCAACACAGAACTTGGTGAAGCCCATTTAGATTTCTGACCTGCAGAACTGTGAGATTATAATTAAGTGTTGTTTTCAGTAACTTAACTTGAGAGTTTTTTTTATTAGCTATCAATAGATAATTAACATATCTCTATCTAGATTTCTTAGAATCCTGATTTTTTATCTCCTACCCTGTGGCCTTTTGTGCTGCATCCTAGACTGAGAAAACGGTCACAGTATTTCCTTATTCTCTCTTGATTTCAAGCAGTTCCACAAAACTAGGAGTCTCCAATCTTACAATCTCATCCTCTCGAATCAAACTCCTAGCAGGATGCTGCTGCTTGACTTTGGTTGTCACAGTCTCCATCCGTTACCTTACCATTGCTATATGACACTGTTTCACTTATTGACCAACACCTTACTATCTCACCTTTCCTACTTTATATTAGAACTATTAAAACTAATCAATAAAGTCTTTAGAACTGATTAATAAAAGAATTCAATAAAGTTGCAGGGTACAAAATAAATGTACAAAAATCAGTCGCATTTCTTTAGACAAATAATGGTCTCTCTGAAAACAGAATCAAGAACATAATCCCATTTACAATAGCATCCAAAAGAATAAAATAGTAATAAATTTAACCAAGGACATGAAAGATCTTCACACTGAAAACTATAAAACATTGATGAAAGAAATTAAAGAACACACAGATAACTGGAAAGATATTTGTGAATTGGAAGACTTAATATTGTTAAAATGTCTATATTATTTGAAGCAATATATGGATTCAATGTAATTCCCATCAAAATTCCAGTACATTTTCACAGAAATATAAAATATTTAAAAATTTGTATGAAACCACAAAGATGTCAAATAGCCAAAATAATTTTGAGAAAGAAAAACAACGTTGGTGGCACCATACTTTCTGATTTCAAACTACGATACAAAGAAATAGTAATCAAAACGATATGATACTGACATAAAAATAGACATCTACACCAATGGAACAGAGAGCCCAGAAATAAACCCATGCATAGATAGTCAACTAATGTTTGACAAGGCCACCAAGAAGATACCATGGGGGAAAGGCTAGTCCCCTCAATAAATGATGTTGGGAAAACTTGGTATCCAGGCAAAAGAATGCAACTAAACTCATATCATACAGAAAAATAACTCAGATTAAAGACTGAAACATAAGACCTAAAACTGTAAAACTCCTAGAAGAAAACATAGGGGAAAGGTTTATTGATTTGGCCTTGGCAAGGATTTTTTTGATATCTCACCAAAAGCACGGAGAACAAAAGCAAAAATAAACAAGTGAAATGACAGTAAACTAAAAAGCCTCTGCATAGCAAAGGAGCTAATCAACAAAATGAAAGAACAGCTTATAGATTGGGAGAAAATATTAGGGAATCATGTGTCAGATAAGGGGTTAATATAAAAAAATAAGGAGGTTGGAGTCCCCTGCCGGTGGCCAGCTCCTGTGCCTGCCGGTCCGCGCCCCGCCCGCTCCAGCCATGCTGTCCTCCCTCACCCGGCTTGCCAGCGCAGCTCTCCGCCACAGCTTCAGCACCTCGACCCAGAACAATGCTAAAGTAGCCGTGCTAGGGGCCTCTGGAGGCATTGGGCAGCCCCTTTCGCTACTCCTGAAGAATAGCCCGTTGGTGAGCCGCCTGACCCTGTATGATATTGCGCATACACCCGGAGTAGCAGCAGATCTGAGCCACATCGAAACCAAAGCAACTGTGAAAGGCTACCTCGGACCTGAACAGCTGCCCGACTGCCTGAAAGGTTGCGATGTGGTAGTTATTCCGGCGGGAGTCCCCAGAAAACCAGGCATGAGCCGGGATGACCTGTTTAACACCAATGCCACGATTGTGGCCACCCTGGCTGCTGCCTGTGCCCAGCACTGCCCTGAAGCCATGATCT
>NW_016109800.1:3020-4046 GCF_001604975.1 Cebus imitator | reverse complement strand
TGTAAACAGTGCTGCAATGAACATTCGTGTGCACGTGTCCTTATAGTAGAACGATTTATAATCCTTTGGATATATACCCAGTAACGGGATTGCTGAGCTCTTTATTACCAGGGAAGTGGGCGTGCACATGCAGACCCGGTTCCTCCGAGCCGGCTGGGCCCCTTGCCTCGTCCGGTCTGTCAGTGAGTCCTGGTACCCTGCACATGAAATCAGCGGCCTCTGGGAGGCTCGGACAGGCTGGCGTCCACTGTTTCCCCGCTCAGTGCCGGCTCCTCTCAAGGAAGCAAGTGCCAAGAGCTCCTGAGGAGGGGGACCCGGCCGACCGGCCTCCTGATGGCAGCTGTGCCCCAGAGCTCAGCACTTCACCAGCTTCCCAGCTTGCAGTGGTCAGGGAGCGCACTGACCCCACTGACTGGCACATTCAGTTCTGAAGGAACGCAAACTGTGTGGGTGCGCTGGCCACAGTGTGCTGTTTCTACAACCAGACAGCTTCTTACACTAAATTTGTGTCCAAACTAATGCGTGGGAAAGGGCTCTGCTCTGGCGCAGCTCCTGGGTCTGTCCGGCCAGGCAGCGGCTCTACTCGAAGAGCCTTTAAGTCCTGGGCAGCCGCCCATCCTTGCTGGACAGGACGGTCTGGATGTGGTCATAAGCGGGCAGGTCGGTCAGGTCACCCAGGGCGGCCACTGCCGGCTTCCCTCGGAGCATCTTAGAAGCAACTCTCTTCACATCTTCGGCTTCACGTCGCGGATGAGCGTGCACAGCTCGTGCGGCAGCTTTCTGGAGCGAGTGGCCAGCACCTGCCTCCCCACGTCCTCGAAGATCACGGGCCTGGACTCCAGGTTCATCATAAGCATGAACGTCAGCTGCGTCTTGGCTCGCTCCAGCTCCACCTGTGGGAGCTGTTTCCCCACCCCACAGTCATCTCAAAGGGGCGGCTGAGGAGGACCCCAAACTCCTCTAAGCTTTTCCTTAGCAAAGCCAAAAGCTTTTTTTTTTTTTTTTTTTTTTTTTTTTTTTTTTTTT
>NW_016109800.1:0-1404 GCF_001604975.1 Cebus imitator | reverse complement strand
CCAGAATCACGCTGACGGGGCTGGTGTTGTCCTCGATCCTGCCGGGGGGCTGGGGCTGGGGGGGTGGGGGGGGGGGGGGTGAGGAGGGCGAGGGAGGGGGAGGGGGAAGGGGAGGGGCGGGGGCGGAGGGGGCCTGAGGACGACGAGGAAGGGGACCTTTTTTTTTCATTTGTACTCTTTGCAACTTCATTTTGATATCCCTTTCTTTAACAGGTTTTAATCTTTTGTTGCACAGGCAAATAAAAGCTGCAAGACTGCAAACTTCCTTCAACAGCCACACCCACAACACCTAGACATGAAACAGATGCAACAAATAACAATACCACAAACAAATACTAATTTCCACCATTCAACACAGTTCATGACCGTATCTTTAGGGTTCGGTTGAAGCTCTTTGTATTTGCACTTCCTTGACATCAGGAGCAAAGCAGATGAAGCTGAGTGTCTGGCATGTTCTTGACACTTTGGTCTTCCGCCTGGCACTGGCTCTTCTAAAGGACTTTTGGAGGGCAGATATATTTAATCTGTTAAATCCAACACACATTTCTTTCAGGGAGAAACAATGTCACCAAATTTGCAGAGTTCTAAACTCCTTTCCTTCAAGCTGGGATTTTCCTTTAATCAGCACCAGTAGGTACCAAGTCTCCAGATGAGGAAATGAATAAAATGTGTTTTTCTGCTTTGTTTCTGAGAACGGTTTCCAGTCAGAACTCGCTGTATCAATAGCCATGGAGGAATATAGGAGGGTGTCGTTCTCCTTGTAGGCTGAAGTGAGTCTGACTTGAAAGGGGCTGGTTTGGATCTAAGCAGACACCCAAATGGGGGTTCTCCAGTCTCAGTGAGACTTTTCCTGTGGGGATTCACAGTAAACAGGAACCCAGAAATCTCATCTTGGTTGTCTTCAGGGCTTGTTTTAAGTTTTGCTGAATAGGGAGCACCGAGATGCCCTGAGCTTCTCTCTTTCCCTGGTGGTGATCAGAATCACGAAACCATTACATTTCAAGAGGATCGTTTTTCCTTCCGCAGCACTTCTTACTGGCCCTGGCTGGAATTTGCCTTTTATCACAGCTGTCACCATTTTCACATGGTTCTGGTGAGACTCTTTTTGTTTATAATATTTAATATTTAGACTATTTTACTGAGCAGACTTTATAAATGAGATATCTGCAAGGCACTTAAAGTGTTACAGACGTCTTAAGAATTATTGAAGTTTTGTTGGGTTAAGACAGCTTTCAGTGTACCATAAATGTTGTGTTTTCAGAAAAAGACAAAACGATGGTACTGACTGGCTTTCTGTATATTGCACAACAGTCCTCAAATACATGAAACTATTAATACATCAAGCAACGTTTTTTTCACTCTCTTTAGAATTGGAACTATGCAGTTAAGGTGGATAAAATGTAC
>NW_016109799.1:0-4047 GCF_001604975.1 Cebus imitator | reverse complement strand
ATCTTTTTTTTTTTTTGAGACAGTCTCGCTCTGTCACTAGGCTCTAGTGCAATGGCGCAATCTTGGCTCCCTGCAACCTCTGCCTCCTGGGTTTAAGGAATTCTTCTGCCTCAGCCTCCCGAGTAGCTGGGACTATAGCTGTGCGCCACCATACCTAGCTAATGTTATATTTTTAGTAGAGATGGGATTTCACCATGTTGGTCACGATGGTTTTGATCTCTTGACCTCGTGATCCGCCCGCCTCGGCCTTCCAAAGTGCTGAGATTGCAGGCATGAGACACCATGCCCATGCCCGGCCAGCTTTTTTTCTTCCTGGGTTCTCTTTTTAAGTTAAAAAAGGTAGTTGTGGTAGAATATATATGACCTCAAATTTCCCATCTTAACCAGTAATTTTTAAGTGAACTGTTCAGTAGTAGAGCATTCACAGTGCTTTGTATCCAGTCTCCAGAACGCTTTTCCTCTTGCAGAACTGAAACTCTTTACCCCTTAAACAATAACTCCCCATTCCTCCTCTGCCCAGCCCAACAACCACCATTCTGCTTTCTATCTCTCAGAATTTGACTATGCCAAATACTTTGCATTAGTAGAATCATAGAATGTTTGTCTTACTGTGACTGGCGCCTGTTTCACTTAACATAATGTCTGCAAGGTTTATCTGTGTTGTAGCATATGTCAGACTTTCCCTCCTTTTTACGGCTGAATAATATTCCATTGTATGTTCATACCACTTTTTATATATTCATTCATCTGTTGATGGACACTTGGGTTGCTTCTATTTTTTGGCTATTGTGAATAAGCTGCTGTGAACTTGTGTGTACAGATACCTCTTTGAGACTCTACCTCCTTTCTTTTGGTTGTGTACCCAGCGGTGGAATTGCAGTAGTAACTGCCTATAGGAAATTAGGAAAATACAGAAAAACATGAGTAATAAATTTAAGTCATTAAGCTGCCTTCCAAAGAGAACAGTTAACAGTATTTTGTTGTCTGCAATATTTTGTGATTTTTTTCTATGTATAGTTGGAATTAAATACTGTTAAAACTATTTTATACTCTTCTTTTAACTTAGGTATCATAATGTAAGCATTTTTTTTTCTTTTTCCAGAGAATAGTCTATTTGAGTTGCATGACATAAATCAGTGCTATACAAAAATAATAAAAATATTTTGCTCTTTTATTTACAAATTAATTTCATAAACTATACGTAATACGATAAACAGAAGTTCTTTACTTCTATCCTTCATGGCTAGAAAAATAAATTATTTTAATAGCTGTTTAAATCTGCCTCCTGTTTTCAGAGAAATTAATGTATTATGGTTTTTTTTTTCAAATTATCCCTAACCTTTAAACAAACTTAAGAGTAGATACTGCTGCTATTTTTACATGGAATTGTAAACAGCCTTGTTAAAAAGTGAGAGTAGGCCAGACTTCGTGGCTCACACCTGTAATCCCAACACTCTGGTAGGCTAAGGCAGGCAGATCACCTGAGGTCAGGAATTTAAGACCAGACTGGCCAATGTGATGAAACCCCCATCTCTACTACAAATACAAAAAATTAGCTGGGCATGTTGGTACATACCTGTAATCCCAGCTACTTGGGAGGCGGAGGCAGGAGAATTACTTGAACCCAGGAAGTGGAGGTTGCAGTGAGCCAAAATTGCATCATTGCACTCCAGCCTGGGCAACAGGAATGAAACTTCATTCCAAAAACAAAACAATACAAAAAAAAAAAAAAAAAAAAAAAAAAAAAAAAAAAAAAAAAGAAAAAAAAAAAAAAAAAAAAAAAAAAAAAAAAAAAAAAGTAAAAGAAGAAAGAAAAAATTTTAAAAGAAATTAAACTCTTAAAAGGCCTGTGAAGAAAAATCTTAATGCTTTTAAAACTTTAAAAGGTTGCTATGTGTTTTATTATTAGGCTAAATGAGCATAAAAGCATTCAGGCTATATATAGAAGGTGTCTATAACTGAGTGGTATTGCCCGCTCCCTAATAGGAAATGGCTAGTGATGAGCTGAAAGAGATGCGGAAAAACTTGACCAAAGAAGCCATCAGAGAGCATCAGATGGCCAAGACTGGTGGGACCCAGACTGACTTGTTCACATGTGGCAAATGTAAAAAGAAGAATTGCACTTACACACAGGTTTGTGATTGTTTATAGATTCTTACTTTATATTAAGAATGCTTGCCACCAGCATGATAGTCCCTCACTTATCCATGGAGGGATATGTTCTAAGACCCTGAGTGGATGCCTGAAACTATAGATAGCACCTAACCCTATGTATACCATGTTTTTCCTATATGTACATACTGATAAGTTTTATTTATAAATTAGGCATAGGAAGAGATTCACAACAATAACTGTTAATCAAATTGAACAGTTATAACAAGTTACTGTTATGTAAGTAATGTGAATGTAGTTTCTGTCTCTCACAACAATATTTTGCACTGCACTCACCCCTGTTCATGTGATGAGATGAAGCAAAATGAATGATGTCATCATTGTGACTAAGTGTTAGGCTGCTGTTGACCTTCTGATGATCCATCAGAAGGAGGCTCATCTGCTTCGGGTGGTCCTGCCTCATCGAGCCCTGATGATATGGATGACTAATGGGTAGGTAGCATATACAGTGATGCACACTGGACAAAGGGGTGATCTATATCCCAAGTGGGACAGGGTAGGATAGTACAGACTCTCCTCATGCTACTCAGAACAATGTGCAGTTTAAAACCGATGAGTTGTTTATTTCTGGAATTTTTTCACTTAATATTTTTGGACCACTGGTAACTGAAACCATGGAAAGAAAGCCCGTGGATAACTGGGGACTAATTCAAGAGGAGATCAGATTTCTTTCTTAAGTGTAAGAATGATTTCTTTAAAAAAAAAATTTTTTTTTTGGTGGGGATGGGGTCTTGCTATGGTTGTCCAGGCTGATCCCAATTTCCAGACTCAAATGGTCCTCTCACCTCAGCCTCCCAAAGTACTGGGAGTACCAGCATGAGCCTCTGTGCCTGGCCAGAATGCTTTCTTAATACTGATTCTAGTTAACTAAAAATAAGTTGATATATTTATACTCTCATGGAAATAATTACTATGAAAGCTAGGTCAAATACAACTTATAAAATATAAGAATGAATAAAATGACCATGTTCTTTTAACAGTTCATAAATAGTTGTATTGGTTACTAGGTAAATTGGCCAGAATCCTTTTTATTTTGCCAGACCATATACTTTAAGGAAAGTTCTTCACTCTCCCTCACATGGCTTATGGGTACTTTCAGCTTAACTGGCTTCTGGAAAATTTGTTCCTTTTTGTAATACTGATAACTTACATTCATGTATGATATTCTTCAACAGCTGAAAAGCATGTTATAGTTATTTTGGTTGCATGTGCATGTGTGAAAATTGTTTTTATGACTGTCTTAATTTCATTTGCCAAATAGGTTTTTGTGCTATATCATCTGCTATAAACTAAATTATCTCTTTAAGGGACAACTTACTATGTTTCAGACAGTAGATTTGGGAAATTGAATTTTCTCAATGATAGAAAATTAAGCAAAAATAGCATCACTAAACTAAAGGAGGCTTTACTTTAAAATTTTTTTGGTAGTTATGTTTGTAGTTAAAAATTCAAAAGGTACAAAAGGTTGTAAGTAGAAAGTTCCCTTCCCACTTTTGCCTGTGGCCACCTCGTTCTCCCTCCCTGGAAGTAAAGCAAGGTTACCAGTTTGTTGTGGAACTTCCTAGGTATTTTACGTGTGTACATGCAAATATTTTTGTTTTCCTTTTTCTAAACACATATGGTAGAATGTTATATGAGTTTCTGCCTCTTTTCTACTTTTTATAGGCATGTAATCTCCATTTTCAGATATACTTCATTTAACCAATCTGAAGTCTTTTACCTTTTTGAAATCTCATTTAGTCACAGTTGGGTATTTCCGGTTTCATTTTGTAGCAGTTTTACTACTGATTGGTACTAAAATGCATCAACATTGATAAAAGTGGTTTGGCAAAATTCTGAGTTTGAATTGCTCTTTTTTTTTTTTTTTTTTTTTTT
>NW_016109798.1:0-4051 GCF_001604975.1 Cebus imitator | reverse complement strand
AAAAAAAAAAAAAAAAAAAAAAAAAAAAAAAAAAAAAAAAAAAAAAAAAAAAAGTTATACACACACACACACAGACACACTTTAAAATGCAGAAATTATATTTTGTATTCACCTTTTTTCCCCCTCTGTGAATGAAGAAGTCCAAGACCAGTCACATAGTTACTTCTGTTAAGAGCCCCAAAAGAGGTCATAAATGAATTTGTGGGACTTGTTGAAATTTGACAGGGTGAAGTCCCACACAGATGGAGAAGAAAATGTGGCAAGAATAGGATTTTGGAAACTTGCCTAAACTTTCCTAAAACTTTCAGGATTCAAGAATCAGAAATCATAAAGACGTAGGAGAATTAAGAATTAAGTGTCAAACTAAGAAGAGCAGAGCAAATTCCAAGAAAAAAGGAAGAAAAATACTGTTTGGTGTTTTAAAGAGGTAGAGCTAGATGAAGACTAAGACTTGAGATACTAAATTGAGGGCCTAATGGCACACACATGCTTGTAATCCCAGCATTTTGGGAGGCCTAGGTGGAAGGATGCCTGGAGCCCAGGAGTTTGAGGCTGCAGTGAGTTATGAGCCGCTGCACTCCAGCTTGGGCAAGAGTGAGACCTTGTGTCAAAAAAGCAACAAGATATGTAATTGAGAAACTGTTATTTGAATATATAATTGAATATATATTCTGTCCAGCAGTGATGGAATAACAAGGAATGGATTTTCCTTGCTATTTTAAGCAACTAGAAAACTGGACATTATATGAAATAGCAATTTGTAGGCACTGGGTAACACACAACACAAGACTGTGGTCACGGAAAGGTGGGAAACAAACCTGCTGAGTTCTCTGGTTGCTCCAGTTTATTATCTGGAGGTAGTTTTCAGGGTGCAGAGCAGGGGTGGGGAACCCAAATTAAATCCTGGTGTCTTACTGAATTGAGAGGACAAGATGGGGATTGGCAGGGAGGGATGATTGGCAGAATTTGTGGAGCAGAGTACCAGAGAGGTGGGAGTTGTACACAGAACTCCAGAGGCAGGTGGAGGATTCTCCTGAAGTCAGGTTGAGTGCTGACCTACACATGCATGAGAGGAGAGCACCTGAGGCCAGAGAAAGCCCACTGGAAAGGAGCAGGCCAAACGATTCCTGGAACTCACACAGAGCTGCGAATAGTCTGTTGCCATTAGCCAGAGTTATATACAAAGGCATCGTCTTTTGTAATGAGGCTAAATTAGCCCTAAGTTAAAGGGTACTCTGGACCTACTCTAACAATGAAAAAGCAAGTCTTGGAAGATCCAGCCGATTTAAGAATCTTACCTATGTGTGAGAACAAAGGCCATTGCTATTTAAAGAAATACACAAAATCTAAAACACAAAATTCAAAATGTTAGGCTTTCAATAATCCTGGGTTCAAGCAATTCTCTTGCCTCAGCCTCCCGAGTAGGTGAGATTACAGGTGCATGCAACCACAGCTAACATTTTTGTATTTTTAGTAGAGATGGGGTTTCACTATGTTGGCCAAGCTGGTCTCAAACTCCCAACCTCGTGATCTGCCTGCCTCTGGCTCCCAAAGTGCTGGGATTACAGGTGTGGGCCACTGCGCCTGTCCTGGAGAGACACCTTTCAGGTACTTTTTTAAAAAAAGCCTACTGGGGCTGGGTGCAGTTGCCAACACCTGCAATCTAAGCAGTTTGGGAGGCTGAGGTAGGAGGATTTCTTGAGTCCAAGAGTTCGAGACCAGCCCGGGTGTCATGGCAAAACCCCACCTCTACAAAGAATACAAAAATCAGCCAGGCATGGTGGCGCACCTGTGGTCCCAGCTCCTTGAGAGACTGATATGAGAAGATCACTCTAGCCCAGGAAGCAGAGGCTGCAGTGAGCTATAATTGAGTCACACTGCACTTTAGCCTGGGTGACAGAGCAAGACCCTGTAAAAAAAAAAAAAAAAAAGCCTACTGGAACTTGTTGCTGGCAGACCTCCGCAAGAAATGTTGAAGTTGTTCAGGCAGAAGGAAATGACAAACGATTGAGAAGTGCTAGAAATGCTAACTATGGGAGTAAAAATAAGACAACTTTTTTTTTTTTTTCTTTTTTACTCTCTTTAAAAGATTGTTGTATTGAAGGTGATTGCTAACCGGTACAGGATTTCCCTTTTTGTGTGATGGAAATGTTCTGCAATTAGTAGTGATGGTTGCACAACATTGTGAATTAAAGAAATAGTAGCTTTAAAAACATAGTTGTTTAAAGCAAAAATAATAATGCATTATAAGTTTTATAATGTGGGAGTAAAAGGTATGACAATAGCACAAAGAATGGAAGGGGATGGGAAGCGTATAAGAAACCTTTCTAAGGCTTTTTTATTTATTTAATTTATTGATTTGACAGAGTATCAGTTTTTTGCCCAGGTTTTATTTATTTCATAGAGTGTCGCTTTGTTGCCCAGGTTCTATTTATTTATTGGACAGAGTATTGCTTTGTTGTCCAGGCTGGAGTGTGGTGGCACAATCCCTGCTCAGTGCAACTTCTGCCTCCTGGGCTCAACAATTCTGCCTTAGCCTCCCAGGTAGCTAGGATTTCAGGTATGTGCCACCTACCCAGCTCATTTTTATATTTTTAGTACAGATGAAGTTTTACCATGTTAGGCAGGCTGGTCTTGACCTCCTGACCTCAGGTGATCCACCTGACCTCAAGTGATCCGCCTTCCTCAGCTTCCTAAAGTGCTGGGATTGCGGGCATCAACTACCATGCCTGGCAGAAACCTTAATAAGGTTCTTAAGCTGTACATGAAGTGGAATCATCTAATTTACATCTAGAAAATTAAAACAATTTATGTTCCCACTTCAAATGTATGGGAGTGCCAATGTAACTGTATCCTTGTCCACGTGTGGTATTCGTTTAAAAACATTGCCACCCTGATGTTTTTAAAAACTTGATTACCCTAGACACCCAGTCCTCAGTGTGCTTGAAGCATACTTGATCTCTGAAATCTTTGAAATTCTATCAGAATCTCTTTGCCTTAAATTTGTCTAAAACATAAAATGTGTACATTTCTTTTTTTCCTTTCCTTCTCTTCCTACCCCCCTTTTCTTCATACGCATAGTTTTCTTCAGTAATTTCTTTGGTTACTACTTTAGCTTCATTTGTTCTAGAATGTGGACGTTTTGAAGACACATTCCATGCTTTTCTTATTCTCTAGTGTGTCATGGCTGTAGTATACTAGACGCTCGATGTTGAGTAAATTTGTCATATATATATATATATATATATATATATGTATATACACACACACTGTTTTCTTTCTATACACAGTATTGGTAAGGTTGATGTGCGTATTTCTATCATTTTTTCTTTCATCTTGTTAATCTGTTTTGTCCTATTGATTCAAGTTGCAGGATAATTCATTTACTGATTTTTTTGTTACTAATTTTTGTTTGGTTATATTTCATCAGCTACTTATTACTTCTATTGCTGTTTTAAATTTGGCAAATCATGCTTTTCATCTCTGAAAATCTTTTCATCTCAAATCTTTCCTCAGATTATTCTGATTTCATTTTTACAGATGCAAAACTCACTCAAATTCTTTTAAAATAATAAGCACCTTGTGTTTTATTATTTTTCTTCAACTTATACCAGATATTGTGAGATTGTCAAGTTTTTAAATCTGCTTTTCAGCTCTAGGGCATTTCAACTTTAATATTAGTGTGTTTAAAACCCCTTAGGACTGGGAAATAAAAGAAAATGGAGTACCCATTTCTTCCTTCAATCCAGCCACCTCTGCACATACTTAAAATGTGGTATTGGTGCTGGACAGAGTGGCTCATGCCTGTCATCCCAGCACTTTAGGAGGCTGAGACAGGCAGATCCTGTGAGCCCAGAGGTTTGAGACCAGCCTGGGAAACATGGTGAAACCTCATCTTTACAAAAAATTAGCCGCACGTGGTGGTTTGTGCCTGTGGCCCCAACACTTGGGAAGCTGAGGTGGGAGGATTGCTTGAGCTCAGGATGATGAGGTTGCCGTGAGCTGTAATTGTACTCCAGCCTGGGTGACAGAGCAAGACCATGTCTCAAAA
>NW_016109797.1:2834-4054 GCF_001604975.1 Cebus imitator | reverse complement strand
AGTTTTAGTAGAGACGGGGTTTCACCATGTTGACCAGGATGGTCTCGATCTCTTGACCTCGTGATCCACCCGCCTCGGCCTCCCAAAGTGCTGGGATTATAGGCGTGAGCCACCGCGCCCGGCCTGAATTTTCTTAAAAATAAATTTCAGGTGATAGGTAGAGAAATCAATCATCTGGCTAAGAAGTTGTCATTTTATGATAATGAATACTTTTCCAACTCTGCAGTCAGTTGCCATTGAGTGCAGTTCAGCATTTTGATACACAAATAATTGTCATGTAAGTTTTAAATTATTCAACTATAATTTCAGCCTTTTTTCCCAAAAGGTTTAATTAAATTATTTTCTCCTTTTTGATTTACAAATAATAAAAACAATTGGCCCAGATGTTGATCTTTTTAGGCATTAAAAACTCTTCAATAATTTTAACAGAAATGTTTTGATGTAAAACACATTTTTCTGCTTCCTTAAATAGAATATTGTATGCTAAACATAAGACCCTTTCATGTTAAAACGTCAATTATTTTACTAAGCTTTGATAATGCAAAGTCTTCAGGAACTACTGATATATACAGGTGTATTCCTGTGATGAGTAAGTCCTATACTACTTTCCAACTGCATTCTTGGCTTCCATTTATCATTTTAAAATTATTGTCAGCATACCACTGATGATAATCTACTATCTTATCTCATACATAATTGTGTAGTGATTTCCTTTTTTTTTGGTTTGGCAATAGTCCACATTTTTTGAAATGAAATCTTAAATGAACTCAAATACATCAAATGAATGAGCATGGATTTGTACAGTAGAAATGGAAAAGGGGGTCCAGAGCCTTCCTGCCAAGCCTCCATACCTGGTCTCCAGTGCAGAACATTAAGCCACCTGATGGAACCCCAGGCCGCCAACACAGTTTGATAACACTGGTCAAGCCTAAGAGTGACTTCCTCCGAGGGTAAATTTTAAGAAAATGTTATCTTATATATATATCATATACAGAAGACAACAAAAACAGATACTTGATCTCATTACTCACCTCTATTAGCATAAAAAACAAAAACAAAAGTACATGTATAAGGTTTAAAAGTCAAACAATATAGGAAGTTAAAACATGAAAAGAAATGCCTTCCTCAATGTTCTACATACCTCTATCCTACCTTGGGGGATAGGAATAGATTTATCCTCCAAGGTATGTAGGTATATTCCTATCCTCCATGTATGTTCT
>NW_016109797.1:0-1099 GCF_001604975.1 Cebus imitator | reverse complement strand
GTTTCACTCTTGTTGCCCAGGCTGGAGTGCAATGGTGTGATTTTGTCTCACTGCAACCTCCAACTCCCAGGTTCAAGCAAATCCTCAGTCTCCCAAGTAGCTAGGATTACACGCATGCGCCACCATGCCCAGCTAATTTTGTATTTTTAGTAGAAAGAGGGTTTCTCCATGTTGGTCAGGCTGGTCTCCATCTCCCGACCTCAGGTGATCCACCTGCCTCGGCCTCCTAAAGTGCTGGGATTACAGGCATGAGCCACTGTGCCTGGCCTGTTTCCTTTCCTCTACAGAGAGATTAGGAATTCTTAATTAGCTTCAAACTCCTGATGAAATAAAGAGGGATGATGTAGGGAGTAGGCAATGAGGGACCAGAGATTCAGAGAAACAAGTGATAGGTTTAGGAATTCTTTATGGTCAGAATGGATAAGGGATCTAAAGTTAATTGATTCCGGCTAGTGTCCCAGTCACTGTCTTTATTTTTGCTCTTATGGATGGATATTGGAATTGGCCATCTCCTTTTGCCTTATAGTTCTACCATCTGCTTCTTTCATTTAGTGTTTTCCCCTTTCTTTAGCCAACAGCAAGACAGAATTTAGTCCTAGTTTCTCTCCTTAAAGTCACTGGGTTTAAAAAAAAAACGTGATATAAAAACAAACACTTGGAGACTGACTTACGCAACGGCAGAACAAGGAACTCAGTGAGCAAGCTCTCCCTTTCAAACAACAAAAATACAGGCAAACAAATGAAATGAACTATTTCAGAAGTCTGCCATTTAACAACAGCCACAGAATGAAATGAAAAATTGTCTATTCACGAGAAACTACTGAACTTCGATGTCCTTGAGAAAAATAGAAGCCCAAGCACCTGAGTACAGTGTGGCTCCAACATCATACAATTAATGAAAATGCCAGGTTCCAATAGTTTCTCTACAGGTAGGAGGTAGGGGACTTGTAATCTTTCCTTTATCCTTCTGATCAAATTAATCTTATTTTTAACATTACTACCTAAGAATTAAATAACCTAATACAGTGGTAACAACACACTTATTAACTAGATGGGCAAAAGTTATTGCCGCAAAAAAAATTTGCTAAGGCTAACACAC
>NW_016109796.1:0-4057 GCF_001604975.1 Cebus imitator | reverse complement strand
TGCAAAGGGCAGCAAATGCAGACAGCCTGCTTAGCACATTAGGCTGAATCTAGGAATATTTTAGGTGCCTATGTTGGATTTTTTTTTTTTTTTTTACTTTTTTAAAACAGATGATTCAAGTCTAAGTTCATGTTTTATTACTTTTAAACTAAATTTCTGATAGCAGTATTTATTTGTGGTGTTCTTGTAAGAAGGTGTGTCAGAAAGAAAATTCTAGCTAATTAAGGGTTTGAATTACTTAACTTCTGGAAAATTAAACTTTATTGCCTTTGCCCTTAAAATGCTTTTATTTTTTCCCCCTTGGCAACTTCCCTTTAATTATAATTGCTTACATTCATTAAATGATTACTATGTATCAGACACTGTTCTAAGTGATGATTTTCTAGAATTAATGTATTCTTCTAAAGCCCAGTGTGTGAGTAGTACTACTATTGAGCATCTATGTGGTGTGCTGACATCCAGAGTACATAAACCACAGAGAACTATACATGCTAAGTGGAGGGGGCGGGACTTACTTTGGAAGACCTGTAGGAGAATCCATTTTATAGATGAGAACACTGAGGCACATAAACGTTAACTAACTCATCCAAGCATTTAAGTCAAAATGCTAAGATACGAACACAGGCTCCCTGACTCTGACACCTATAACATATGTCTCCCACACACTGACTAATTCCATATATTTTTTATGGACAGGATTAGAATCAGAATTTATCTTAGGAAACAAACCAGGTGCAGTGACTGGTGAGCCCCACTGGACTTGTGACAAACCAAACCGTTCCTCAGTGCATAGAGCAGGAAGATGAGTGGACTAGAATTAGGAGGTAAAAGCTCTGGCTTGGCGCCTGCTACCAGTTTGCTGTGTGACCTACAAAAGTTGCTCTCTAATCCTTACTTTCCCCATCCATAGTACTGTTTAAGTCTGCACATGTAACATCACGCAGATTTCCATTTATTAGCTCTACTTTTGGTTTAGACAATTATTGATTACATATGGCCACTGATCAAGCCACTTATCCTCGGCCAAGGAAGTGACTATAGGTGACTTTTTATTGTTGTTTGCTATTTGTTTTTTCTCTAATAGCCTGTCCCGGATCAATCCCATGGATTAGCTGGCCCTTAGAAAGCAAAGAGCTGCATCCCAACAGGATGTGACATAGAACAGGTAAGTTTTGATTGTGCTAGAATGAAAGTGGGCAGACGCAGATGTTGGGAGCTCAGAGTGCTGCCTGCGTAGGAGGGCTGGAGGGATGGCAGGTGGCTGTGTCTGAGGAACAAGGGCCTGGGGGTAGGGAGGGGAAGCGCTGTGGTGACCTTCTACTCCTTGCTTCTTCTGGGAAGAACATCCCCTTTCTAAGAGGCTTTTCTTTCTCCAACAACCAATTGTGTGGGAGGTGACATGTCACTCAAGTTGGCCAAGCAGAATCCTTCCTTGGGGTTTTTAATAACATTGTGATGAATGGAGGAGGGGCCACCCTCTCTGGTGGTGAGATGTGAAATGCAGGAATGGTCAGCAAACTCTGTCCTCCAAGTGGTGGAGGAAGCTATTTTGATCTGCAGAAAGAAGCATATCCTAGTAATATTTTAGTGTCTGGATCCATCTATTTCAGAGACCAAGCTCACATCTCTATGTGTGTTGTTGCTGTTATTTAATGTAATCATTTCCCTGGACTCTCTATGCTTAAAAAAAAACAAAATAGAACCAGCAAACAAACTCCTTTTTTCTAGACTAAGCTGAGTTGGATTTCTATAATTTAGAATAAAAGAATTGATTAATAGAAATAGCAAGAAATGTTCAATTGCTAATAAATGAATTCAAATCAGTTGAACTCTAAACTCAGAATCCACAAACCACCCGAAGAAGGATGTAAAATTTTATTGGTTGTTGCATTTTTCTGTTGTAAGGATGCATGGCTTTCATCAGATTCTCAAAGGGGGGTGTGAACCAAAAAAGGATAAGAACAATTATACCAGGGAGCTTGCAGGCAGGGGTGAGATCATTTCTGTAGGAGTTCAATAAACAGTCATTGAATGAATTCAGCACACATCAAGGAAACGCCTGCTGAGTTTCAGATATAGCAGTAGATTCAGGAAGGATGCAAAGATGGATGGTATGGCCTCAAGCAGCGCGCATCTTGTGGGTGAGAGACACAGCTAAAATAAAACAGAGTGGAGTAATTTTTGCAACAGAGGCACACAGTGTGAGACCCCATGGGAAGCAGGTGCTGATGGCTGATTTTTGTTAGGGGATCAGGAAGTCTGAGCAAAGTGGCTTGCACGTGCAGTGCATGAGACTTCAAAGGCTGGGTATGACACCACTCATCTCCATAGTATAGAGGTGGGGAACTCAAACTCTGTCTTCAGCCAATCGGGTTCAAATTTTCCTAAGCCCAGTTACTAGCCATGGGACCCTGGAGTTGGCATTGCTGAGCATTAAAATAGTTTCCCATTTAAACTGAAATAATAATAGTATCTGTCTTGTAGGGTAGAAGGCTGATCACAAAGTTGGTGTCAAATAAGGACTCAATAAATGGTAGCCATTGTTGTTGCAGCCATTGGTGGTAGTGATGGTTATTCAGTGAGTGGAGAGGGTGGAACAGAGATTCCAGGCAGAGAGGCAGTGAGAACAAAGGCAGAGAGGCAGGGGATTGTCTTTATGATTGAAAGCAGCAAATGTGGTTTGGTTAGAGCCTAGTGTATCAGCGAGATGACTTTGGAGAGATAAGTTAGAGTACCTTGAAAGCCAATCTCGGGAGTTTGGTAGGCAGTGGGTGGCCATCAAATATCATATGCGGAGGAATGGCATGATTAGAGATGGGCTTTAGGCAGAAAACTGGCTGCAGCATAGAGAACAGCCAAGGGGAGAAATGGTGGGCTAGATAGGAGAGTGAGGAGTAAGAGAATGGTAGCTCGGTGCGTAAGAGCTTAGGCTTCGGAGTCAGACAGATCTGGTTTCAATTATTGGCTCTGTTCTTTACTATTTAATTTTAATTTTGGGAAAGTAACTCAGATTCTCCAAGACTTATTCTTTAAAATTATTATGGTAATAACACATATGGAATTGTTGTGAAGAATAAGTGTGATAATGGATGTTAAGAAGTTTGTCTTTTTAACTGGCATATAGCAAAACACTTGATTTTTAGCTGTTGTGATTATAATCTCGGAGAACAATGAGGAGGCTATTTCTCTCAAGGTTTGATCTTTTCTGGAACCCAGGCTACCTCCACCTCAGATGTGGTATATGAAGCTTGCTGGTAAAGATTCACTAGGCAAAGGCACTCAGAACTTGTAGGGTCTAGAAATAAGGTCCCAGCAGCTCTACCTCAGTTTCTGCCAGCATCTATTCTCTAATAGGTCCTCTGAAGCAGTACCCCCATTTAGCATTTGTGGGGTTTTTCTGTGTGTATGTTGTTTATGTTACTCTGGGTGTTGGCAGGCCCACAGCAAATGGATGCTCAAGCTTGGATATAAATATGGCCATCACCACATCAATGCTTATTTCCTGTTGAGCACATGGTCTCAGCAGCAATCAGTCCTCTTCATGAACAAAGGCTAAATACTGGGGCCTGTTGCTTAAAATGAGCAAAATCTCTGTGATAATTGTAATTCTAAAGCAGGAGAAAAAAAGCATTTGAAATGGAAACTGAATTGTAAGCTAAAAAAATGAGAACTATTTCTTTTCATTTTGGAAATTCAGACTCAGATGGGTTGATTCTCACTTGAAAATACTGAAGAAGAATTGGGAAGTTAATTTTTTTTTTTTAAAGAAGCTATTTCAGAGCATGGGGCATAGGTATGTATGGGTAAGGCATTTATTTGATCATTTGTTTGCTTTTATATATGGATCTGAGGAGAGTTTTCTTTCAGTTTCACTTTTCTTTCAATTTCATCTCTGAAATTAAAAAAAAAAGCTCCCTTCCCCATACAACACAATCTGCTCCCCTGAAATGCTTTAGATATTAAAAAGAAATGGCACATGTGACAATTGGCTAATGCTTACTAATTCCTTTGCAATTTATATCGATGATAGATGATTATTATAATAAACATTTATCTG
>NW_016109795.1:0-4062 GCF_001604975.1 Cebus imitator | reverse complement strand
TCTACTAAAAATACAAAAAATTAGCCGGGCATGGTAGCGGGTGCCTGTAATCCCAGCTACTAGAGAGGCTGAGGCCGAGAATTGCTTCAACCCCGTAGGCAGAGGTTGCAGTGAGCCAAGATTGCACCACTGTACTCCAGCCTGGGTGACAGAGACTCCATCTCATACATACATACATAAAGATACTAATAATTAATGACTCCCAACCTCTCACAGGTACAAAAACTTCCCCATATTAGAGGCTTAGACTATCAGAAGAAACATTAAGACATAGACTCTGCTACAGCTGAGTGTACCCTGATAGCCCCAGAGAAAATCAACCCACAAGGAACGCAGGTATCTAGGTATCCCCTCAACGGCGGACTGCAATATCCTGAACAAAGATAACACCACTTAACCATCTTCTTTCTTGGTCTGCTCTTTAGAACACAGGAATGGCTACTTGTAAGAACTGGTCTGAAGGAGATATGCATGGCTATGAATAGAGACTTAAATTTCCTTTGTTAAATCAAAGAGGTAAAAGTAGAAAACAACTGTTTATGAGGGCAAAAAGAAAGGGATAGTTTTTTGAGAGAATTAATATGTCCAATGAAGGCATGGCAAGATTTAAAATACATATTACACAAATGCCTTGGAGATGGTACGTATTAGACACTTGGAAAAAATTACTCTATTGGACTCTGAAATTGGTAAAGAACAAATATGCCAACCTAAAGTAGATTACACTTTATGAAAGAGCACAACCAATAGCTTTATAGTGTAATTGTTCTACTACATTTAGAAAGAATCTACAAAATACACAGATTAAGTGAATGTCATTTAGTCTCATTGCTGAATGCTTTCATACTCTACAACACAGTCACATGTAGAGTATACATAGTTTATCTTAATTATTGAACATTTATAAAGCCATAAATAACCTCATCCTTCCTTGTCCCATCAAAAAAAAAAACAAAATAATTAATTTTAAAAGATACACAGGTGAAGGATAAATCTTTAATTAATTAAATTGAATAATATACACATGAAAGAAGAGAAGAAAAACACCTTATAAACAAGCCAAACCACCACTCTCTTTATCTATCATCCATTGTGGTACACAATAAAACAAATTTGTTAAATCACCAATTATTTCACTGACATTTTTGACCTATGACAAATTCAAGGTTGATTATCTAACTGATAATTTTATACATCTTGGAATTCCATCTCTCCTGCAGTATCTCCTAGCCAAGCCAGTATTTCCTAGAATGCCTGAGGTCAGGAAAAATATCTGAAATGCATGTTAAACAACAGTGATAACTCCTGGAAAAGCAGCACTCATCCTTAATTACAAATGAGAATCACCTACTATGGCTTTTTAAAATATATATGCTCAGGCCTCTCCCAAAATCTACCACACAGAATCTCAGGAGTAGGGTCTAGGCATCTGTAATGTAAAGTGCACAGGCGACTCTTGGTTTTGCAATGCATTCGTGGCATCTATATTTGAATAAGCTATGTTTAATTCTGGGAATTCAAAATATTTAAAAGACAATGTCATCATATTGTAATGACAATATTCAGGAATTTGAATAAACTATATGATCTTCCTCATTGCATAAACATTCCCCTCCACCACTTCAAAATATAACAGAGGCTGGGGAGTATATCATCTCTCAGACTGATCAAATGCAGTCTAAACAGAACTGCCTTTTCTCTAGTTACAGGTGTTGGCCAACCGACTCTTATTTAAATGAGAATCTTTAAACTTCTTTGCCTTTCAGCTCTTGATACACTATAAATCAAAAGAAGGTATCAAATTGAGTTACCAGAAAAGAGATAATCTTATCATAAAGAAATTTAAGTTTAAATTTGTCATGAACAGGCCTTAATCTGAAGAGAGTCCAATGTTTTTTATTATAACATTCTTTATGTAGTGCTTCGGTGAATTTAGTAAAAATTGAAAGACAACAGAAAATTACTACGTCCTCTCATTTTTCAAAGGTGTTGATATCATGGTACACAAAAAAACAGCTAGGGGCTTTTTCTGCCATCTTTCTGTACCCCCACAATGGGGCACACGAATGTCCTGGTTGAGAGCATCAACCAGGACATTCATGTGCCCCAATAAGAGGCAAGTTCTTATTAGGCTGTGCTCCAAAGTCACAGTCCTGTTTCTGACCACGATAATGAAGCATGGTTACACTGGAGAATCTGAAATCACTGATGATCACACAGCTGGGAAAATTGT
Organism: Cebus imitator; assembly: GCF_001604975.1. Lineage (NCBI taxonomy): Eukaryota > Metazoa > Chordata > Mammalia > Primates > Cebidae > Cebus > Cebus imitator. The sequence goes on along the minus strand of NW_016109795.1, from coordinate 1,829 downwards.
TGTGAGGCAGGCTAAACTAGTGCAGAGTGATCAGCCCCAGATTTGATGTGCAACTCAAAGATCCAGAAAAATGGCAGAATAATCTGTTCCTATTCTGTCAGTTTGGTTTAATTGTACTGATAACCTAAGCTGGCATCATAAACCACAAAGACACAATACAAAAACACATAGGAGGGAAAATCCTGGGATTCTTTTCCTAGGGATGCAATACATACTTACAAGTAAAATACCTTAATGGACCAGAAAAAAAAAAAAAAAAAAAAGATGATTAACATATGTGATGAATGCTCTAACAGCACTGGATTTTACGGGAACACACAAAGCAGAGTCAAAAACATAGGCTCCCCACAAAATCTAATCTGGCACCCCTCAAGTCAATATTTTTGTTATTGTTCATCGTTTGTTAAGACAAGAGGCAGAGAGCTACCAGTTGCAGAGCTCAGACCTCTTCTCTTCCTCAGCAATTTAGCTCTGTCTCCAAACTTGCATAGCCTACAAAAATGTATTCCTAATTTACTCAACTTCCTTAAAAAGCAATTAAGCGTATCCCTTGGGATCTCACTTTCCCTCTCTCTCTCTTTCTCTCTCTCTCTCTCTCTCTCTCACACACACACACACACACACACACTCACTCACTCACACATACACCTAAGATTATTTGCTTCTGCTTATTCTTCTCATACTTATCCCTGAAGGAGCTCTGGTAAATGCAATTTTCTCCCCATCTCATATTTCAAATACTGTTTTGTCACACCCCAGTAAACCAGGTAGTCCATTATTCCAACTCTACACAGAGGAAGGACATCTAAAAAGGAAAAGGAGAAGGGAGGATACCAGAAAAGGCCTCACAGATTAAAGTATTATAAATATGTAACTTTAAAAGAATAAAATATTAAAAGTTGTTATCTTAGACAAATTAGTGAATCCTTCAGGGCTTAAGTTCCCTCACCTATACAAAGTAAATAAAAATATCTGCCTCTTGGGTTGCTAAGATTTTAAATGAAATAATAGATATTTAACATTTTATAAACACGGAACCAACCTGTAAAGTTTAAAACAATGATGTCTTAACAAAGTATGAGTAATTGTTAAGGGTCAAAAAGAAAAGGTCTTCATCCTTAGATATTCTGTGTGTGCACACACAAATATATTCATTGCAGCATTATCTAAAATAACAAAATATTGGCAGCAAATATAGAATAATGAATTAGTTAAATACTAGGTAAGTAAACAATAAAATGCCACTGTAAACAAGTTAATTTATAACGGTGGTCTGCAAACTTTAATATACATGAGAATCACCTAAAAGTGATTATTAAAACATGGATTGCCGGACTCCACTCCCAGAGTTCCTGATGCAGGAAATTATGGATAAGCCCACAAAATCACATTTTTAACAAGTTCCAGATGGTGCTGATACCACTGGTCTAGGGAATACACTTTGAAAACCACACAATTATTAATTATGATAGTATTTAACCTGAAAAGTACTTAGGATATAATGTTATGTTAAAAAGTTGAACATAAAACGTTATCTACAATATGACTGCAACTATGTAAAAACACACATAATCAATATAGACAAATCTAAGGCTAAACCAAACAAAAAAACAATTATCTGTTTAGGACAGTGGATTTTTTTCCTTTAGGTTTTCTTTAATACGAGTTTAATTTTTTTGTTAATTTAAAAGGCAAAAAAAAAAAAACTGTAGCTCAGCCGGGCGCGGTGGCTCAAGCCTGTAATCCCAGCACTTTGGGAGGCCGAGGTGGGTGGATCACGAGGTCAAGAGATCGAGACCATCCTGGTCAACATGGTGAAACCCCGTCTC
>NW_016109794.1:0-5337 GCF_001604975.1 Cebus imitator | reverse complement strand
AAAAAAAAAAAAAAGATAGAAAATATACACAGCAATGTATATTATTAGTATTTTACTTATTTTTGTCCTGGTTCTTCATTCATACTGCAAAAACCTGGCTGCAATTAAGAGTAAGATAAAATCCTTTTAGAAGCAGCCCTCTTAAAAGTAATTGAGTCAGAAATTCCAAAATAGTGATGTATTGAGCCAGTTAGATTAGGAAGATATGCTACTATCTTCATGTTTAATAAAACTTGTTGAATAGAATCAAATCTCCCTATGGGACAGTTTACAACCAGAGAAAACAGTGAAGATATTTTTGTGTTATTTCTTTGATTCTGTTTTATACTTGAGTCAGCATAATACATGTCTCTTTTTTTTTTTTTTTTTTTTTTTTTTTTTTTTTTTTTTTTTTTTTTTTTTTTTTTTTTTTTTTTTTTTTTTTTTTTTTTTGAGACAAAGTCTTGCTTCGTTACCCAGGCTGCTCTCAAACGCCTGGGCTCAAATGATCCTCTCGCCTGAGCCTCCTGAGTAGCTGGAACTGCAGGCACGAGCCGCCGTACCCAGCTCTTATGCATGTTTTAAGCTGTGAGTCTCTGGCATATACAGTAGTCCTGTTTGCTGCTGCTGGGGGAGGTGACCGTACTGGAAGCCTCTCAACCGTTACCCTTCACATGGCATTAGATCCTGGTCTCTGATGGAATATTATTGTTTCTTCAAAATATATAGTTAGTTCTTTCATTTTGTGAGAAAAAAGTTTAGCAGACTACTTTGTAATTCATCTTATGCCGCATCTATGATACAAACAAAGACCTGGACGATCTAAATCGAAGCTATTCGTTTGAGTCACTGGCAAGCATTTACATTTGCTTTCAGTAATAATAATTGTAAAAATGATCATTTGGACATCATTTGAGAACTTGTTTTAGTTGAATTAACTCATGGGAAATGGCTCCCCCCATGTGCCTGGAACACAGGAGGCAGCTGTGCATTTGTGTAAGCTGCAGAATGCCGCACCCTGGATTCTTACATGATGGTCAGTGTCACAGTCTTGATCCTGGGGAACAAATATATTGACAGAAAAAAGGCAGTTGTCGGCCGGGCGCGGTGGCTCATGCTTGTAATCCCAGCACTTTGGGAGGCCGAGGCGGGTGAATCACAAGGTCAAGAGATCGAGAGCATCCTGGTCAACATGGTGAAACCCCGTCTCTACTAAAACTACAAAAAATTAGCTGGGCATGGTGGCGCGTGCCTGTAATCCCAGCTACTCAGGAGGCTGAGGCAGGAGAATTGCTNCCTGAGTAGCTGGGATTACAGGCACGCACCACCATGCCCAGCTAATTTTTTATATTTTTAGTAGAGACGGGGTTTCACCATGTTGACCAAGATGGTCTCGATCTCTTGACCTCGTGATCCCCCTGCCTCGGCCTCCCAAAGTGCTGGGATTACAGGGTTGAGCCACCGCGCCCGGCCGCCTTTTTTTCTTTTAAATGGAGATGGGGTCTCGCTATGTTTCCGAGGCCAGTCTCAAACTCTTGGGCTCGAGCAGTCCTTCCTTCTCAGCCTCCCAAAGTGCTGGAATTACAGGCAAGTGGTCAGTTGTATATACAATTAAATTGATGAATTAAAAAGAATTAGATGAACTACGGTTTGAATTATGGAATAGTTTAGGAGAAATGACAGTTTGACTCTTTTCCATAGAGTAGATTTAAATAGGTATGTGGGAGTACAGAAGTGAGTTACCAAAGCTACACTTAGATTATACAGTATTTCAAAAAGTCATCGTATTACATGAGATGACTTGGGCTCAGAAACTGAAAGTTCATTGAAGAAATCGTAATTTTTGAAGTCTCTTTGAAATGACACAGTCTTAGCCAGGCATGGTGGCACACACCTGTAGGCCTAGCTTCTTGAAAGACTGAGATGAGAGGATCACTTGAGCCCAGGAATTCGAGCTTACAGTGAGCTATGATTGCACCACTACACTCCAGCCTGGATGACAGAGCGAGACACTCTTTCTAAGGAAAAAAATAAGAAAGAAATGACAGTCTTATATTTTCCTGTTTGTAGATGAGGCCGTAAGATTGTTTCTGGCATTTTCTCCCATTACACACACACACACACACACACACACACACACACACTTTATTTATATATATATATATTTATTTATTTATATGAGGAAGTTGATTATGAATATTTATTAATTATCAAACTGATTTCTCCCTATCCAAACTTGGGATTTTCACATTTGGGCCAGCACATCATCCTTCTAAGAGCACAGCAGGCCTTCACTTTCTATCTCAGTCTGTTCAATCCAAATCAAATGCCACCAAGGTTGCTTTCTCTTCGTTATATTCTGATAGCCCTTTTGTAAAAGGAAGTCTTTTTTGTTTGTAACATATATAATATATATATATATATATATATGAACATGAAATTAAATGATGAAAATATCCATATATTTGGGTGTGTGTGTGTGTGTGTTTTGTCTGAAGGATTTTTAAAGTCTTCACTATTTTTTGTAACAGCATTATACATAATTCACATATCATACAGTTTATCCATATAAAGTGTAGAATTCAGTGATTTTTTAGCATATTCAGAGTTGTACAACCATCACTACAATCAACTTTAAAACATTTACATCACACCAGGCCAGACGTGGTGGCTCATACATGTAATCCCAGCACTTTGCCAGGCCCAGGGGAGCAGATTGCTTGAACCCAGGGGTTTGAGACCAACTTAGGCAACCTGGTAAAACCCCATCTCTGCAACACACACACACAAAATCGGCCGGGCATGGTAGGGCACGCCTGTAGTCCCAGCTACCTGGGAGGCTGAGATGAGAGGTTCACCAGAGCCCAGAGGTTAAGGCTGCGGTGAGCCGTGATCACACCACTACATTCCAGCCTGGGCCACAGAGCAAGACTCTTGTCTCAAAAATACACACACACACACACACACACACACACACACACACACACACCCCATATCTCTTACTTATGATGCCTTAATCTCTATGTTCTCCCCAACTCAAAGCAAGCACTAATCTACTTCCTGTCTTCCTGGATTTGCCTATTCTCAATGTTTCAGATAAATGGAATCATATAGTATGTAGCCTTTGATGACTGGCTTCCTTCACTATGCTGTGTTCAAGGTTCATCGTGTTGTCACATAAATTGGTACTTCATTCCTTTTCATGGCCAAATAATTTCCCATTGTATGTGCATAACGCATTTTGTTTATCATTCATCCCTTGATGGATATTTCGGTTGTTTCTGTTTTATGGCTTTCATGAATAGTGCTGCCATGGATATTTGTATGTAAGTTTTTGTGTAGCCATATGTTTTCATTTCTCTTGGGTCTATACCTAGGAGTAGAATTACTAGGTCAAATGCTGACTGTTTAACTTTCTGAGGAAGCACCAGACAGTGAGCCCTGCACTCTTTTGCTGCTGGTCATGCGCTGAGAGCTGTTTAATGAGGTGTCAGAGCATGCCTGAAACTCCAGATTATGGGTGACTCATCTTCCCAAACTGACAAATTTCTTTGTTTTGGAAGGAAAGCTGAGTAATTTAATGGGCAAGTGATTTTAAATATTAATGTTTATTAAAATAATTATATCTAGGCCGGGCGCGGTGGCTCACGCCTGTAATCCCAGCACTTTGGGAGGCCGAGGCGGGTGGATCACGAGGCCAAGAGATCGACACCATCCTGGTCAACATGGTGAAACCCCGTCTCCACCAAAAATACAAAAAATTAGCTGGGCATGGTGGTACGTGCCTGTAATCCCAGCTACTCAGGAGGCTGAGGCAGGAGAATCACCTGAACCCAGGAGGCGGAGGTTGCAGTGAGCCGAGGTCGCACCACTGCACTCCAGCCTGGGCAACAGAGTGAGACTCTGTCTCAAAAAAAAAAAAAGAAAAAAGTAAAGCCAGCAGTATTTCCTGTTGGATTAGCCTTAAGTGGTGACAGAAAGAGAACAGACGGGATGAACTTTAGGATAATGATCCAAGGTATGTTTGTGATACTTTAGCATGGAGAGTTGTCACTCATGGGGTTCAGTGACCGGTTTTAATAAGCAGCACTCTCTCCTTTCAAAGGTGAAAAGTATTGTAAGAACTGGTACGCTGATACTTATGCTGCTTGTGAGAAAGTTGATTCTGCATATTTGTTATTTATTGAACTGACTTCTTCCTATCCAAACTTGGGATTTTCACATTTAAAGCAGAGTCAGCGACTGTGGCCCACAAGCCACACCTAGCTCGCTTGTTTTGGTGAGTGCAGTGTTACTGAAGCACTGCGTGCGCACCGCCTCATCTCCTCTGATGCCTGTTTCCCACTGCAGCAGCAGAACTGAGTCATTGCAACAGTGACCATATGGTCTAGAAAGCCTAGGATGCCATCTGGCCATTTACAGAAAAAGCTGCCCGCTTCTCCACGCAGCTTCTGTGAAACAATCTGATTCTTTGATGGCATTTTTCTCCCTTTTCATTTCTTAGCCTCCTGACACTTCAGTCCAGATTCTGGAAACACAACTTGTATTTATCTGCGGGGTGTGTGTGTGTGTGTGTGTGTGTGTGTACCACCAACCTCAATTTATGTGTCCCCGTTCTTACCAAACGGGAAAGCTTACATATTTTCAAGATACATTATTTTGTGTTTTTACATTCCATGACATTCTTCTATTTGACATGGCACCTGTTTTCAGCATGCATGTGTCCTGTTTTGACACACAGACCTGCTAAGGACAGGTATACATGTCTGATTGAATGGTTTTGTGTTTAATATGATCTCATGTGTCTGATGAGTTTTTCTAAATATTCATGCAGGAATTTGCAAATACATATATACACGCAAGCTTTGGAAAGTTTCTTTTAATTCTTTCATATCTTAGATATTTATTTTTAATATGTTTTGTGAGATTGTTTTTACATGTCAATTAAGTGCTTATTTTAATTATTAATAATAAAACTAATGATTATAATTAAAGAATAAAGGTTCAATTTTATAGCTTTCTTGGCTAGCACCTGGTTAGTTTTTTGTTGTTGCTGTTTTATTTTGTATTTTTATTTTACTTTATTTTTTGAGGCAGGGACTCACTCTGTCACAGGCTAGAGTGCAGTGGTGCAGTCTCAGCTCACTGCAGCCTCAACCTCCTGGGCTCAAGTGATTCTCCCACTTCAGCCCCGCAAGTAGCTGGGACTATGGACACACGCCACCCCACCTGTGTTTCACCATGTTGCCCAGGCTAGTCTCAAATGCCTGAGCTCAAGTGGTCTGCCCCCCTTGGCCTCCCAAAGTGCTAGGATCACAGGCGTAAGCCACTGCACCTGGCCTTTTTTTTTTTTTTTTT
>NW_016109793.1:0-4062 GCF_001604975.1 Cebus imitator | reverse complement strand
CATTCATCCATCCATTCATCCACCTATCCATTCATCCACCCATTCATCCAACCATCCATCCATTCATCCAACCATCCATCCATTCATCCATCCATCCATCCACCTATCCATTCATCCATCCATTCATTCGCCTATCCATTCATCCATCCATATGCGCGTCCATCTATCCATCTATCCATCCATCTATCCATCCATTCATTCACCCTGTACTCACTCACTCTGTACTCAGAGTGCCAGCACATCTCCAGCCTCCTTCTACGGGCAGAGATTGCAGCAAACAAACCAAACGAAACCAACGTTCATGTTCGTTGGACCTGCAGTCTTGGCTGGGGAGGGGAGAATAAACCAAACTGCGTGGACCACATCAGATGGTGACAAGGACACTGAAGGGAGGCAGGGCGGCTTCGGAGAGCAGCAGTGCACAGGTGGGTGGGTGGAGCCTGTTCACACTTGGCGGCCAGAAGGGCCCCTCGGATGTGGCTGCAGTGACGTAAGAGCACTCTGTGATGTTGCAGAGATGACAGAGGACACAACAGGAAGGGGCGCAGGGCAGACCACAAGGTCCTCAAAGAGGGAACCCCCTCGAGGGCAGAGGGTGCAGGAGTGCCCACTGTGGGTAAACAGTCCGTGAGGCTGCTCCGGTGAGCACGGGTTTTAAGGGCGTGGTGGTGGCCGTGGGAGCCCAGCTGAGAGGTGGTGATTGGGTCTGGGTACAGGTGGGGCTGATAAGAAGGGTTTGGAGGCTGGGTGTTTCCAGGGTGAAGCCCCCCGGGTTTCCCAACCCAGTGAATGTGAGCCCTGAGAAAGAAGTGTCACCCGGACCCCAGGTCTGTGCCTTTGCTGGGGATGGTCAGGAGCCCTTTAGACGTCCCGGAGTCACACCAGAAGCACATGTGACCTGGAAGGCACCAAGACAGGAAGAAACGTCATTTGAAAAGGGGAACAGGGCAGGTGCAGGGAGACGGCATTACTTAGAGAAGACGGAAGTGCTCAGTCTCGAAGACGAGTCCTTCGAGAGAGGCCTGCTGGACATTGTGGTAGAGGACCAGCAGATGCGGGCCCAGAGTCGGGTCGGGGTGCTGGGCTCGGGAGGCAGCCCGAGGAAGCTCCAGTCAGGCACCCCTAGGCGCTTCAGTTTCCCCATTTACGAAGCCGGGCTGAGGAGCCTCCCTTGCCAAAGGGTGCTGCTTAGCACAGCCTGGCCTGGCAGGATGGGAAAGTCAAGTGGACAGATGAGAGCCTCACAGGCACAGGAGGCCCAGGGGAAGCACTGGGAACTCGCGGGGTCTGTGCAGAAGCCGCCGTGTGACTGCCAGGATGATGTGCTGGGCGCCAGGCTGCTGAGCCCGACCAACAGCTGGGCCACCCTCGCACCAACTCGGCTTGTTTCGGGAAGGAGCTCAGGCGTGCGGTTAGGACAAGTTTGTGCTAAACAGCAGGACGGTGCAGTCATTCTCATGATTGTCATTTAAGTTTGAATTTTACACTTTTTATCCCCATTACTTACTAGAGAATGTGGATGTCTACTCTGCGTGGGCTTCTGATGCCCCTCCCTCCGGAGTCTTCCCTGGGACTCCCTCCCTCCGGCCATCCATTCTCCTGTGTCCTGCAGAACAGGCTGGAGGAAGCGCCACAGACGTGTGACCGCCAGTCACATTTCGGCCTCCACCATCTCCTTTCTGCCCCGCATGGTGGCCTTGACCCAGAGGACACAGAACAGCTTGGGTAAGGGACCGTGAATCCCCAACAGCGGCCCGCCCTGGGACATTCCTTTCATTCACTTCTTCCCTCCCCCTGGGTACCGCAGGGCCCTGGCCTCTGGGTGGGAGCCACCCCTGCAGGGGCCCACACTGCTGTGAGATGGAACCACCTGTAAACCTTGCTCCTCGCACTGGGCTATCGCTGGGGGGAGTCTCCCGGTTTCTTCCTGTGAGGCCAGGTGGGGGGACCAGTCGCTGAGGGCCCTTGCTCCCTTCCCTTGTCGAGCCTTAACAACGAGATGAAGAAGTGAAAGCATCCATCAATCACTCCACCAGGATCTGCTGTGTCACAGAGGAGGGGACTGAGGTCTGAATCCAGGTGCCCCTGACTCCCAGGAACAAAGCAACAGGGGCCACAGCAGGAATAAGACCTGGTGATTCCAGAGCCTTCCAGATCATTCTGGATCATTGTCCTCGGCCTTTTCCATGGCAGAGCCTCTCTGGTCCACGAGCCATTTCCCAGTGCCACCTGGGAGGCCTCTGAGGCCTGGGGTACGGCGGCTTTGAGGCACCCAAGAGGGATCGTCACTGCGGCTGCTCGCCGATCTGAGTACAGGCTTTAATCTGAAGTCGTTGTAGAGTGCTGTGTGGGTGTCTGACACAACGCAGAGAGATCCTGTCCACGCTGCGTCCGGTTTCGCCCGGGGGTGGAATCTTGTCAGGCAATAGCACGATGTCACCTCCAGATGTCAACACCGCGTGGTCAAGACCCAGGACGCCCGTCACCCAGGGCCCTATGCTGTCACCCTTCAGAACCACACCTGCCGCTCTCCCCGTCCCTTCCACCGCCCCGGAAACCTCTCATCTCTCCTCCATTTCCAAGATGTCGCCGTCCTTACGTCCCTATCAAGGACCTGGGGAAAATGGAGGAGTTTAAGTGAAGCTCGGGGCGTAGCCGCCTGGGAGTACTGCCCTGCACGTCTTCCAGGGACGACCCCCAGGGCCTCAGTCAAGGACGGGAAGGTAGGACCCGTGGGTAGCTTATGTGAAACCCCGACGTCCTACGAGCTGTGTTCACTCTGAGGAAGGCTTTGGCATCAAAACAGAAGCTGCAGAGCTACCTGCAGTTCACAGGTTTACTGCCTATAGCCCTCGTGAATTCCCTCACCGTTCCCGTGAAACGTGGGCATGCCCTGGCTCTGTCCAGCGTCCCTCCTGCTAATGGTGTCCATCGCGTCCCGTGGAAGGCGGTGGCTGGGACGTGGCCCCCTGGCTATTGGATCTGCAGGGCTGTGACCTTATTTTGGGTTCTGCTTCTTCATCTTTCTCCCCCACCCTCCCCCTGCCAAGTTCTCACAAAACATTCTGCTGAGCAGTGTAGTTCAACCACAGAGCTCCCACCCATTCTAATTTTTGGTTTTGAATTGAATCGCCCGTTTCAGTTTTCATTTTATTAACAGAATGAGATAAAAGAGCCACCTTGTTTAAGTCTTGAATATTGTCAGAAAATATGTTCACGTCTGCCCTGAAAACCTCCTATGGTCGCTGCTTTCCTATTTGCATAACTGAATTATGGCTTAATTGATTTTTACTGGAAACGTTTTGGATTATGACTTTTATGCGCCTTTGTTCTGCATTTGGGTTTTTATCTTGTGCGTGTTGTTTTGGCTTCTGACACTCAGGTTCACTGTGGGAAGAGGATCCTGGGAATCACTTTCTGGCTCGGCCCAGTCTGCGTTTGCTCTCCAGGGCCTGGGACCTGAGGTTCTGACCGGGGGACGTACAGGCCCACTCAGGTCAGGAAAGGCTGTGCTGCAAGCAGCCCCCAAAGATCTGCACTATGAACAGTGGCTGGCGCTGCCTGGGCTGAGAGGCTCTTCATCACAGCTCTCAGTGCAGGTCCAGGACTCAGCTTCCACGGTTGCCTGCGCCCTGGATCGTGGGAGGGTTGGGCCTTGGGGACACCGGGCAGCTGCGGTCCCAGGTGGGTCACAGTGAATGGGAGGTGTCTGGCAGTAGGGAAGAGGAGGGAGGAGTTGAGAGGGCCGCAGAGACAGGGAGGAGGTGGGTGGGGGAGGGAAATGGAGCCACTGGGGGCCAAGGAGAGGAGGGAGGCCAGGCAGTGAGGAAGACAGGTGCAAGAATTAGGTTTGTGACAAAAGTGCCTAGGAGAAGCAGGGAGCTTCCCAGTGGAGGAGAGAAGGGGGACCCGGAGCTTCCAGGCGGAGGAGAGAAGGGAGGCCCGGAGCTTCCCGGCGGAGGACAGGAGGGAGGCCCGGAGCTTCCCGGCGGAGGACAGGAGGGAGGCCCGGAGCTTCCCGGCGGAGGACAGGAGGGAGGCCCGGAGCTTCCCGGCGGAGGA
>NW_016109792.1:2694-4072 GCF_001604975.1 Cebus imitator | reverse complement strand
CCCTTCCTTCCTTCCTTCCTTCCTTCCTCTCTTCCTCCCTCCCTCCCTTCCTCTCTTTCTCTCTCTCTCCTTCTTTCTCACTCCCTCTCTCTTTCTCTCTTTCCTTCTTTCCTTCCCTATTCTTGAAAGCCAGGAAGGTGTAGTGTCTCCTAATGACTCCTCTGGGAAGGAATTCGTTATTTCTTTGTACCCATGGTACTTGCCTACATTTCAGTTCCAGTGCTTTGTGCATTCTGTTTATTATTGCCTTGTGATCAGCAAAAGGCCCTAGTGAAGATATTTCTACTAAAACCAATAACTAAAATGCTGTTTTCAAAACATGAAAAAATAACAGGCTTGTAAAATATTTGGAAAGCTTCATTGAAACCCCACTTTCTATGTGAAAAATATTCAACACTGTTACATGTGTAGGTTTTACCTTTCATATATAAAAGCTTAACTGTTTTTCTCATCTTTTTAGCAAAGTTCCAGATATATGGAAGGAAACAGAAACATTTAACAATATGAGTTTATAGACATTAATATGTAGTATACTAATATTTTGTTTTATTAATATAAAAGTATTTAAAAATGTTTTCTAAGAAGTTTTAGGGAAATAAATACTAAATATAATAGAAAAATTAAATTCCTTTAGTTTTGTCAGTTTAAACATATATATATATAAGTAAACACATTTGTTTTAATCCTAGGAATTAGCAAAGATAAAGCAGGAAACAAGAGAAAAAGAAAATTTGGTTAAGGAAAAGATCAAGTTTTTGGAAAGTGAGATTGGGAATAACACGGAGTATGAGAAAAGAATTTCTGTGGCTGATCGTAATCTCTTAAAATACAGAACGGCGTATCAGTACCATGAAGCTGGTAGAATCCAGCTGAAGGATGAGGTATGTCAACTAAAAAAGGCTGGTTTGTACGTTCATGACAAATTGCTATGAAGTATAAAATAAGCATAAAGTTTTTCCTGTGATGAAGAAACTTCTAGTTTGTTTTTTTTCATGTCTCTTTGTTTTGTGGAACTTTTGGGATACTCTCTGATTAAGCACCCCAGGGTGCCATTCACATCACAGGTATATGGTTTGCAAATATTTTCTTCCATTCTGTAGGTTGCCTTTTCATATTGTTGGTGGCTCCTTTTCCTTAAATAAACTTTTTAGTTTGATGTAGTCCTGCTTGTTTATTTTTGCTTCTGCTGCCTGTTATTTGATGTCAAATTCAAAACATCATTACAGATACCAGTGTCAAGGAGATTTTTTCTTATGTTTTCTTTAAGAAATTTTACAGTGTCAGGTCTTACATTTAAGTCTTTAATTCATTTTGAATTAATTTTTGTGTATGATACTAGAGAAAAGTCCAATTTCTTGCTTTTTTTTTTTTTTTTTTT
>NW_016109792.1:0-1188 GCF_001604975.1 Cebus imitator | reverse complement strand
GAGACGGAGTTTCACTCATGTTACCCAGGCTGGAGTGCAATGGCGCGATCTCGGCTCACCGCAACCTCCGCCTCCTGGGTTCAGACAATTCTCCTGCCTCAGCCTCCTGGGTAGCTGGGATTACAGGCACGCACCACCATGCCCAGCTAATTTTTTGTAGTTTTAGTAGAGACGGGGTTTCACCATGTTGACCAGGATGGTCTCGATCTCAAGTCTTGACCTCGTGATCCACCCGCCTCGGCCTCCCAAAGTGCTGGGATTACAGGCTTGAGCCACCGCGCCCGGCCTAAACTTGTGATTCTTATGGGTGCATATATATCCATTTATCTTGAGTTTGGGAATGTTTTTTCTGAGAAGTTCTAGTGTAATGACAGATTTCTGCATTTACTTTCAACACATGTGTTCTCTATAATTTGCTATGATTATACAACAAAAACAATTAAAATTTGATATCAGACCAATATGGAAATCTGTTTATATATTAAATATAAGAAAATGGCTACATTTTTGTGGGTGTGATGTAGGTTAGAACTTGGGCAGAATAAAACTAAGAAATGAAGTTATAAAATACAGAGTAAATATGTAATTTCTGTCTGTTAACGAATAAATAGCTGGATTGTTTAAAAGCCACTGTGAATAGAACTTCCAGTGATTTAGAAGCTCTGAGGAAAAATATTTCCAAGATAAAGAAGGATGTTCATGAAGAAACAGCAAGGTAAGAAAAAAGCTATTTAAATATGTTTTATATTTACTGTATCTGGAAAATTATTAAATACTTAAGACAATTTTTTGGTTAAATGACTGCAAGATTTTAGCTACTACCTTATTAAACTTAAAAAAATTTTACTCATATTTTCATCACAAATACTCAGAAGCCATATTTTTATGGTCTATTAAATTGTGGTAATAAAAAGGTTTACAGCAAAGAATCTTCAAGTTATACAAATAAATATTAGGATAAACTATTCTTTGTATTAAATGCTTCTTAGGCATGTTTTCTATCTTTTTGTGATAAACCCTCTTTAGGTTACAAAAAACTAAAAATCATAATGAGACAATAAAAACAAAATTAAAGGAGATAACTGAGAAAACCACCAATTTGGAAGATATGCTGAAGGAGGAGGAAAAAGATGTGAAGGTGAAGTTTAATTTTTTTTAATCACAGAAAATTTAGCAACAGTGAATTAA
>NW_016109791.1:0-4074 GCF_001604975.1 Cebus imitator | reverse complement strand
CAGTGGGGATGGCTATAATGAATTTGGTAATGATGGAAGCAATTTTGGAGGTGGTGGAAGCTACAATGATTTTGGCAATTAAAATTATCAGTCTTCAAATTTTTGATACATGAAGGGAAAAAACTTTGGAGGCAAAAGCTCTGGCCCCTATCATGGCCGCTATGATATTGGAAGCCAATAGCTCGCCAAACCACAAATCCAAGGAGTTTGTAGGGGTAGCACTAACTATGGCACTGGCAGAAGATTTTAATTACTACCAGGAAACAAAGCTTAGCAGGAGAGTAGAGCCAGATAAGTGACAGGGAAGCTATAGGTTCCAACAGATTTGTGAACTTAGTGAAGCACAGTGGTGGCTGGGCCTAACTGCTACAAAGAAGACATGCTTTATACAATACTCCCGTGTATGGGCAAAAGCTTAAGAACTGTATTTGTGATTAGCTGTATAACAGGTTATTTTAATTTCTGTAGCATAAGGCAGTCTAACAAAGGGTTTTAATATAGTGGGGGTTTCTTGCACCCATGCTATCAATTGCAAAATGTAATAGTCTGATCATGAAGCTGAATAAATGTGTCTTTTGTTTAAAAAAGAAAGAAGAGCAAGTAATAATATTAACAAAAGTCAGAAGAATGGTGGTTTCCAGGAGAAGACAAACTGAGTTGGGTTGTAATTGGGCAAGGAGGTATTATATAGGTATTAAATGAAAATTATTCTTTAAATTGGAAATGTTTTATGAAATTTTCTTTATGCATATCTAACATTAAAATAAAAAATACTTATCTTTTGAAAATTGGTTACATTAGTTTTCTCAAATATCAATATAGGCAAAAGAGAATATGTGGATTCATAAAATAAGAAGCACAAAGTGATTTAGTAAGTTTGAATCTTGTGTAAATGTTGTGTCCTAGCCCAGGTGTTGATAAATATCTAAACCCTAACCAATTCCAAGCTTCTACAAAGTAGTCAAAGGAAGGGTAGTTAAACCAAGCTCCTTGTGAAATTGATTTCCCTTGAGAATAGCATTACATTCTAAATAGAAATTATACAGACTATGTTTTGAAATGACTCATTTTGTGTAAACTGTACCTATATGGGTGTGACAGATATTGTTATGACTAATTCATTAACCAATCAATGAAGGAGACTACTGCAAAGCTAACACCTAGGAAGCATGATTCATCTCCTCCTTAAATATTTTTACCAAGAGTCTCAGTGTGACAGGTGGCAGGAAAACACACTCCCATCCCAACAAAGATGACAAAGTCCTAGGGCAGCATGTAGAAGGAGGAAGCTAATGTCTTTACTACTGGCATTGGTGAATGCTCACTTTGAGAGTTCACAAGAGAGGAGTAAGAGAATATAAAGGTTATAGAATAATGTCCATGAGCCAAAGCTTAGTTAGTGGTTTCGAAGTGTGCCTTGCTAGTGGCAGCCTCCTGCCCTGAAACGCTTCTTGAGGCTTGCAATTACCTTAGAGTGTGTGAGGATGGGAGGCACAGGTGTCAACTCAAGACCAAGGATGTGTGTATTTGTTAAAAAGAGAACTTAACTCTAGTATTGGTATTTAGTACCTCTGTGACCTTATAAATGTGTGAAAAGGAGGAACACAGATTTTAAATGTCAGGGCTTAAAAAAGGCAGACTCATTTGAAGTCACATTAGCCCCTAATGGAAGTTAATAAATGAATTTAAATAATGTAGCCCACATAAAACAAGCCTAAAGAACGTCTTTTTTTTTTTTTTTTTTTTTTTTTTTTTTTTTTTTTTGTTTTTTTTTTTTTTTGATGGAGTTTCACTCTTATCTCCCAGGCTGGTGTACAATGGCGCGCTCTCCGCTCCTCGCCCCATCTGCCTCCTGGGTTCATGCAATTCTCCGGCCTCAGCCTCCCAAGTAGCTGGGATTACAGGTGACTGCCACCAGACCTGGCTAATTTTTGTATTTTTAGTATAGACAGGGTGTCACCATGTTGGTCAGGCCAGTTTTGAACTCCTGACCTCAGGTGATCCACCCTCTTCAGCCTCTCAAAGTGCCTGGCCAATGTGGAGGAATCTTAAAGGCATTATGCAGAGTGAAAGAAGTCAGTCTTAGAAAGCCAACCACTGTACAACAGCATTTATATGATATCTGGAAAAGACAAAACTAGAGAGATGAAGAACAGATCAGAGTAGTAGTTGCTAGAGGTTAGAGATGGACGTTCAGGGAGGGGGTTGACTACAAAGTGGCAGCAAGCAAAGGAATTTTAGGGGTAATGATATTAGATATTATTCTCTATCCTGATTACGGAGGTTGTTACATGAATCCATATATGTTGAGTGTTAAAATTCAAGAAACAGTACACCAAAAAAATATGTTAATTTGTTTTAAATCTGACATCAAATATTATACTGGTAAATGTTTTCCCTATGAGATTCGGCATTACACAAGGATATCTGCTACCATCGTTTATATTTATCATTTTTCTAGGGCTACTAGCAGATGTAATAGGATAAGAAAAAAGACTAACAAGATAGAATAGAGAGTCTAGAAAGATACCATTAATTTATGGTCACTTTATTTATGACAGAAGTAGTACTGAAGATCATTAAAGAATGATCTTTTCAATAACTATTGGCTGGGAAAAAAATAATATTATGTCTATTTCTTATGGAAAAAGACAAAACTGGATCCTAACCTTATACTATACAATAATCTATTTGAAGTCATGTAAGTGCTAAACTGTAAAAAGCAAAATTGTAAATATTTTATTAGATAATATAGCAAAATATTTTATAACATCAGGATAGAAAAACGATTTCTTAATATTTACAAAGCAATATATATAAAGAAAAAACTTGATAAATTTGACTATATTAAGAACTTCTTTTTCTTAAAATACACCACAGAGAAACAGACTGACAATAGATCAATCTGTTATCAATAGAGATAATATTCCCCACGAAGTGGGAGAATATACTTGCAACATAATCCACAAAGATCTAGTATAAATATATAAATAAATCCTATAAAATTATAGAAAATTAAGCTTATGTGAAAACTGGGCAAAAAACATCAACAGGCTCTCTAAAAAGATAATATACAAATAACTATGTTAAACGGTGCTCCTTCGTATTAATCAGGAATACTTAAGGTCTGAAAACAGAGCATTGGTGAAGATGTGGAACAATGGAAACTTTCATACACTTACAGTAGGAGTTCAAATTGGTACAATCACTATGAACAATTATATTTTCTAATAAAGTTTAAGATATTCATGCTTCCTTAATCAACAATCCTAACCTTAGGCATGTATAAATGACAAAACTATGAAGAAAAACAACCTTTCTGCCAGTGGATGGCATAAAAGGAAGCACTGTCTGTCTTCCTACTGCCGTCTGGCCTCAGCCAGAGTCTTTCAAAGAGCCCTAATAGCTGTGGAAACTCCTCATCAGAGGGCTGAGCTTTGAAACCACCGATAAGAGGCTGAGGAGACATTTTGTGCAATGGGGAATGCTGAAGAACTGTGTAGTAATAAGAGATCCAAACACCAAGGGCTCCAGGGCCTTTGGGTTGTCACCTATGCCACTGTGGAGAAGGTAGATGCAGCCTTGAATGCAAGGTCACACAAGGTGGATGGAAGAGTAGTGGAACCAAAGAGAGCTGTCTCAAGATTCTTAAAGACCAGGTGCCCACTTAGCTGTGAAAAAGATAATTTGATGGTAGCATTAAAGAAGACACTGAAGAACATCACCTAAGATTTTGAACAGTATAGAAAAATTGAAGTGATTGAAATCATGACTGATCAAGGCAGTGGCAAGAAAAGGGACTTTGCCTCTGTAGCCTTTAACAACCATGACTCTGTGGATAAAACTGTCATTCAGAAATACCATACTGTAAATGACCACAACTGTGAAGGTAGGAAAGCCTTGTCAAAGCAAGGAATAGCTAGTGCTTCATCCAGCCAAGAGGTCAAGGCGGTTCTGGAAACTTTCATGGTAGCCATAAAGGTGGTTTTGGTGGGAATGATACCTTTGGTTGTGGAGGAAACTTCTGCAGTCATAGTGACTTTAGTGGCAGCTGTGGTGGTGGAGGATATGGTA
>NW_016109790.1:2355-4079 GCF_001604975.1 Cebus imitator | reverse complement strand
TCTCCTTTGCCTTCCTTCAGCACCAAGGAGAATGGTCCAGCAGCAGCTCAGTTCGTGCTTGTTAACCCCCCAGCTCCACGCACTCCAGCCCCTGTCCACATTCCCCAAAGCTCCTTGTGAGATTCGTCAGCAGCACCAATGCACTGACTGTCACGCTGTGTTCTCCTAGCTTCTGTTGATCACCCACCAGAGTGCACCCTTGGCAGTGAGGAGGAGGAGGTGGCCTCTGACATGGTAACATAAATTTCTTTGTCTGGAAAATTTTTGTGTGGGGCTTTCAGACTATGAAGTGAATATGATTTTTGACTGCCATCATAAATCAGGCCTCAGGGGTCATGGACTCTAGCGACTGGTCACTGGAGATTATGACCAACTGAGGCCTGATGGACAACCTCCGTCAAAAGAGGGCATCACCTACAAACTTGTCATAAGGATATTTCTCAGTAGCAGCGTTTTCTTCTTGAAAAAATAATTTTATATTTCCTAGTCAACATAGACACTTGCTAAATGTTCCAAACCCACTGCCTTTTGTACAGGCATCCTCTATGCGTTATTTGGGGCAGTGACTTGATCACTGTTCTACATCTGGTTTTCTCATTGTTGTGGTTGTTGTTGTTGTTTTGAGACAGAGTCTCTGTCACCAGGCTACAGTGCAGTGGTGTGATCTCAGATCACTGTAACCTCCACCTACTGGGTTCAAGCAAATCTCCTGCCTCAGTCTCCTGAGTATCTGGAACTACAGGCTCACGCCACCACCACACCCAGCTTTTTTGTAGTTTTTAGTATAGATGGGGTTTCACCATGTTGGCCTGGATGGTCTCAATCCCTTGACCTCATGATCTGCCCACCTCGGCCTCCCAAAGTGCTGGGATTACATGAGTGAGCCACTGCGCCCGGTCTGCCATCTGGTTTTCTAGTGTCACCAAGTGAATACAAGACCTGTGCCAACAGGACCCAGCATGATGTAATCCTCACAGTGTTTCTTTCTCTCTTATTGCAGGAGAAGCCTGCGGCCCAGTATCACCACCGTACGTACTCTTTTTCTTTGAAAGAGTTACTGAGATGTAGTTGACATGCAAACCAATTCACCCATTTAAAGTAGGTGATTCAGTGTTTTTACTATATTTACAGGGTTGTGCAGCCATTGTTACAATCTAATTTTAGAAGCTCTTGATTCCCCCTCAAAAAACCCCATTAGTAGTGATCCTCTGTTTTCCCCAACCCTAACAAACACCCCTGGTTCTAGGCAGCCCTCATATACTTCCTGTTTCTATAGTACACTGCCCCTCTGTAGTAACTCGTTCTTCAAATGATGATGTCACATTGATGAGATTGCCCTAGCTAGGAAGCCAAGGCCCTTTCCTTTCTTTCTGGGCCTCTCCTTTGCCTTCCTTCCGTACCAAGGAGAATGGTCTAGCAGCTGCTCAGTCCTTGCTTGTCAACCGCCTAGCTCCACACACTCCAGCCCCCGTCCACATTCCCCAAATCTCCTTGTGAGATTCCTAAGCAGCACCAATGCACTGACTGTCACTGTGTGTTCTCCTAGCTCCTGTTGACCACCCACAGGAGTGCACCCTTGGCAGTGAGGAGGAGGAGGTGGCCTCTGACATGGTAACATAAATTTCTTTGTCTGGAAAATTTTTTTTGTATGGGGCTTCTAGACTATGAAGTGAATATGATTTTTGACTGCCATCATAAATCAGGCCTCAGGGGGTCGTGGACTC
>NW_016109790.1:0-855 GCF_001604975.1 Cebus imitator | reverse complement strand
ATAATTTTGTATTTCCCAGCCAACATGGACACTTGCTAAATATTCCAAACCCACTGCATTTTCTGCAAGCATCCTATATATGTCATTTGGGGCCAGTGACTTGATCACTGTTTGACATCTGGTTTTTTGTTTAGTTTAGTTTTGTTTTGTTTTTGAGACAGAGTCTCTCTGTCACCAGGCTACAGTTCAGTGCTGTGATCTCAGATCACTGCAGCATCCACTTACTGGATTCAAGCAATTCTGCCTCAGCCTCCTGAGTGGCTGGGACTACAGGCTCTCGCCACCCCCACACCCAGCTTTTTGTGTAGTTTTTAGTAGAGACGGGGTTTCACCATGTGGGCCAGGATGGTCTCAATCTCTTGATCTCATGATCTGCCCGCCTCAGCCTCCCAACATGCTGGGAGCCACAGTGTGATCCATGCATAAGCCACCGCGCCCGGCCTGCCATCTGGTTTTCTAATGTCACCAAGTGAATACAAGACCTGTGCCAACAGGACCCAGCATGGTGTCATCCTCATGGTGTTTCTTTTTCTCTTATTGCAGGAGAAGCCTGCGGCCCAATATCAGCAGCGTATGTATTCTTTTTCTTTTAAAGAGTTACTGAGATGTAGTTGACATGCAAACCAATTCACCCATTTGAAGTAGGTGATTCAGTGTTTTTACTATATTTACAGGGTTGTGCAGCTATTGTTACAATCTAAATTTAGAAGCTCTTGATTCTCCCTCAAAAATTCCCATTAGTAGTGACTCCTCTGTTTTCCCCAACCCTAATACCCCTGGTTCTAGGCAGCCCTCATCTACTTCCTGTTTCTATAGTACACTGCCTTTCTGTATTAACCGGTTCTTAAGGTGACT
>NW_016109789.1:0-4080 GCF_001604975.1 Cebus imitator | reverse complement strand
GAGTTACACTACATGTATAGTATTTCTCACATTAGCAGTTTTCTGTAAAGAGGGCAAGTGTCAGGATAATAGGTGACTTTTTACTCACCTATTTTACCGCAATCTCACCTTGCAGGTGATGGTCAATGCTTGCTGCTCCATCTTTATTCATCGTTAATGTTAATTTATGACAACTCAGGGGGAAAACATAACAAGCCTAGTTTGGTTACAGGTACACACAAGCTTGAATATTTCTCTGCACTGAAATGAAAGTGGCATAATTCATCACCACCTGCTACATTTTGTATAGCATTTTATCAGCCATAGAAATAGGACAATCTCTAAAACTTTGGGAGGGTGGGGGAGGAAATGACAAAGAGTCTGTCAAAAACAGGCATACCTAAAACAAGGTGGATGTAGCAAATCTCTGTCACTGCTTGAGAAGAACTTTGAGCTTGTGGCAGTTTTGCAGACTTACATGACTTCAGCACTTTACAACATATTTTTTACTATGAATGTTCAATACAATTTAATATTTATAACTATTTCTGAGGGATCTGCTCCATGTCTATTCTGTTATCTGCATGAAAACAAAATGTATGCCAATTTCAGTATGTCAGTAATCAAGGTTTTAAATGTTTGGAGGAAAATGATTGCTGATTTGTTCTGTATTAGTGACATTCTGGTACTTCTAGATTTGCAATAAATTTATGGCTTTTATATTTAAAGAGACTGATTTTCTTCTGTTACAAGATTTTCTTATTGACTCTCACAGCATTCCGTGTTTGATGCAATTAAACTCACCAAAGATTCACTCCAAATAAATAATTTTTTAATATTTATCCTTTACAAAACCTTTTAACTCTACTAGAGACACATACAGTTTCCCAAGAAGTATCTGCTGAATTTATTTATTGTAACAGAGTTTTGCTCTTACTGCCCAGCCTGGAGTACAATGACACAATCTCAGCTCACTGCAACCTCCACCTCCCAGGTTCAAATAATTCTTCTGCCTCAGCCTTTCGAGTAGCCGGGATTACAGATGCCCGCCACCATGCCCAGCTAATTTTGTATATTTTTAGTAGAGATGAGGTTTCACCACGTTGGCCAGGCTAGCCTCAAACTTCCAACCTCAGGTGATCCACCTGCCTCGGTCTCTAAGTGCTGGGATTACAGGCATGAGTCACTGTGCATGGCCTGAACTTTATGTCTTTTTTTTACTTTTTGGGTCAGTGAAAGCAGGATAATTTT
The DNA here is from genome assembly GCF_001604975.1 of Cebus imitator. Classification (NCBI taxonomy): domain Eukaryota; kingdom Metazoa; phylum Chordata; class Mammalia; order Primates; family Cebidae; genus Cebus; species Cebus imitator. The sequence continues at coordinate 2,850 of NW_016109789.1, read as the reverse complement.
ATTTTATGTTGAGTCTTTCATACAAATTATTTTAAAGCACCTTAAAAAAAGACTAAATAATTCAAGGGAAGTATTAAGTAATGAATAACAGGAGAGATAAATAAAAATTAAACAATATAATCAAAGGAAGCATATTCTCATCTAAGAATTGAAATAAGAATGAAAGCAGTAATGGAATTTAATTATTAATGAGAAATACATGAATGGAATGATATCATCGTAGAGTAGGCCTATCAAAGGTCATAAAGGCAAATAGTTATAAAGACTACACAGTTACAGAATCATTCTACAAACTGTTGTAACCTGTAAGTAAACAGCACAAACTCTACATGCCAGGGGCTGGCAAACTTTTTCTGTAAAGGTCCAGACAGTAAATATTTAAAGCTTTGCAGGTCATGAGACCTCTGTCTAGTCAACTCTGCTGTTGTGGGTCAAAAGCAGCTACAGACAATATATAAATGAATGAACATGGCAGTGTTTCAATGGAATTTTATTTATGGATGCTGAAATGTGACTTTCACAAGATTTTCATACAGGAATTTTTTATATTAGTCACATAAAAATGTTAAAAAAAAAAAAAAAAACACATCATTAGCTCTCAAACTGAAAATAAATAATAATAGTGGACTGGATTTGGCCTGTGGCCCACAGCTTCCCGCCTCTTCACCACACATCTGTAACAGGCACAGGTCAGTATCACCAGAAGCAAAACTCTGAGAACTAACAGTCCTGACCCATGGGAAAGGATTTGTTGTGGTCAAAGTAATTCTTAGATTATAACTGCCCCAAAAGAGGAAAGAACAAGCAGCTAACACTTTTTTTTTTTTTTTTTTTTTTTTTTAAAATGTGTTTTTTTTTTTTTTTTTTTTTTTGAGATAGAGTCTTTGCTCTGTCACCTAGTGCAATGGCATGATCTCAGCTCACTGTAACCTCTGCCTCCAGGTTCAAGCGATTCTCCTGCCTCAGCCTCCTGAGTAGTTGAGCGTATAGGCATGCACCACCATGCCCAGCTAATTTTTGTATTTTTAGTAGAGACAGGTTTTCACCATATTGGCCAGGCTGGTCTCGAACTCCTGACATTGTGATCCACCCACCTCAGCCTCCCAAAGTGCTGGGATTACAGGCTTGAGCCACTGTACCCGGCCAACACCCATTTTTCTTTAGAAACAAAACAGAAAACAAGGAAGGCCATGAAACAGAGAGGCTTCTGAATGCGATGGTCACCTGGGTAAGAGGGCTTATGTCTAGGAAGGACGCTGCTAACAGGCGCCATGCTCTCTTCCAGGTTTGCTGGTGGACCACAGTAAGATCTACAGCAGGGCCTTCTACTCCTGCGCAGCTGGCATGGCCCTGGCTGCTGTGTGCCTCGCCCTGGTGAGACCGTGTAAGGTGGGACTATGCCAGCGTCCTCATTCAGGTGAAACAAAGGTAGTGAGCCATCGTGGGAAGCCTTTAGAGGACATACCTGAAGACTTTCTGGAAATGGATCTTGCAAAAAATGAGCACAGAGTTCAGGTGCAAATGGAGCCAGTATGACACAGTTTCTTACAACAGCCACTGTGCCGGCTGGAGAGGGATGGGGTGGGCCCAGCGGGAACACAGCATGTCAAGGAGCCAACCCCTCCACTCTACTTTCAAAACTACATTTTAAAGGGAATGTGTATGTGGAGAGCACTACCAACATCTTTTTTTTTTTTTTTTAAGCTTTCCTTTTTGCTTGTTTTTAAAGCCAAAACAAAAAAACAACCAAGCACTCTTCCGCATATAAATCTGGCTGTATTCAGTAGCAATACGAAAGATATGTAAAAAGACTCTTTGGTTCACATTCCGATATTAAAATAGTGACATGAACTGGCAAAGTGGTTGTAAAAGCTTTCATATGGGATAAATGATTTTCTTTTTCTTCTCTTCCTTCCTATGGTCTTGTCTGAATCAACTACTATCTTGAATAAAGCAACATCTAGCCCAGGTCATTGAAATGAAAAAAGACAATCAAAAAAAAAAAAAAAAAAAAAAAAAAAAAAAGAAGACTTCAATCATTTAAAAAATGTGTAAAATACTGAGGTTCCCATTAACAAATAACAGCCTCTGAATTTTCCACATACTACATGGAAATGAAGTACAGTTTAAGACCAAATATTTTACGAATAAACAAATTTTAAGTCTCTCTATAACTTGAACTTATAAATGTGAAGATCACCACTTCTTTGTATGGCCAGTCCTTACCAGAAGTATTTCAGCACAGAATATACAAAACAGCATTTAAAAATGTGTTTCCTGTTGCTTTTAGTTATACAGAAATATGTGACTGTCGTGTCTTTAATTTAAACCACTATTTATTATTAAGTTATTCGAGGATGATTAAAATAAGCAAAAGAAATAAAATCTGAGACATCATTTTTACCTCCTTTCTGCAATCCTTTAAATGCCTCACAGAATACGTCTTATCTTGTAAAAATACTTTCATAAAAGGCCAAGTTGTCATGATTCTTCCATTTGATTAAGGGCAACATGTGCCATTTAAAGGCAGAAAAAATAATGGATAGCAAGTCGCCTTAGCTTTCAAAACTAATATGTTTTATCATCGAAGAATACTTGAGGAACTTCTTTGATCAGAATTATATTTCATTAAACTGTTAAAGCAGTTCTGATTTAAAGAAAAAAACATCTAATTGTTGAAGCATTTCTGTATTTCACATGGGGGAACAGAGACATTTATGTAATAGTGAGTTACAAGTTGCAATTTACATCTTCTATAACACTTGACTTGATTGTTCTAAGTTGCCAGAGGTATCGGGTAAGTGGTCATTGTTTGTTGTATTTTTTCTTTTCTTTTCTTTTCTTTTTTTT
>NW_016109788.1:0-4081 GCF_001604975.1 Cebus imitator | reverse complement strand
AAAAAAAAAAAAAAAAAAAATTAGTGGCTACTCTTCTCAGAGAGATCATATCAAGAGAAACAGAGACTAGGAGAGGGCAAGAGGCATATGGGGGAGAGGCATCAGAAGTCGGTGAAAAGACGGAGTTAGAGAAGCAGTGAAGTGAGACAGTTTGACAGATCCCTGTGCAGGCAGGAGTAGAGAAGGTCTGTGTGCACTCCTCAGTGAAATGTCTTTCTATCCATCACCAAAAGGAAATCAGGACACAGGCATTATGGAAGAAATATTTAACACCTCAATTCTGAGTGGCCTCCAAGCGCTGGAGGAGTCCGGGTGTCCCCAGAACCACACTCTGGTCTTCCCAGTTCTTGTCCCATCTTACCTTGAAGCAGAAGACTGATAGTGAGGCAGAGGAGGACACCCCCCCTTGCAGGCCACTTTCCTTCCATTCTTCCTTCTGGACTCTTCTCTGGGGACTCACCGGGAGTCCCCAAACCCTTAAGCTTAAAGGAGCTCAGACCACACATTGGTTGCTGGTTTTGAATACTATTCATGGCAAGTGACCACTCCCTGTGAGAGCCTGTGGCCAGAGAGGTCCCAGCCAAGCGTCCTGCCTTGGCTCTGCCCAGGTGCACCTTCCAGGCTCCAGGCAGGCAGGAAACTGGGCTGACACTGGGGAAGCATTCTATTTGGCAGCTGTGTGCTGAGATCCCAAACAAAATAACGTGCCTCAATGAGAGCGTGTAGGCTAGGGAAATGAGGATTGCGTGCTTCCACGACCAGGGAGTCTGCAGACTTGGAAAGGCAGCAATGCTTAGTGATTTGGTTGTGAACACCAAACTAGGTTTTGTTGACACTGGAATTATTCCAAATACCAGATTATAAAGCTTGGTTCATACCTTCATCATCTAGTGTCTATACTTTTCCAGTAGCTCCTAACTGGATTTCCTCCTTTTTTTTTTTCTTTTGAGACACAGTTTTGCTCTTGTTGTCCAGGCTGGAGTGCAATGGCGCAATCTTGGCTTACTGCAACCTCTGCCTTCCAGGTTCAAGCGATTCTCCTGCCTCAGCCTCCCGAGTAGACATGTGCCACCATGCCCAGCTAATTTTGTATTTTTAGTAGAGATGGGGTTTCACCATGTTGGCCAGGCTGGTCTTGAACTCCTGACCTTGTGATCTGCCTGCCTCGGCCTCCCAAAGTGCTTCTGGGATTACAGGCAGGAGCCACTGTGCCCTGCCCTGGGCTCTTTCTTTAATGTCACTCTCTCACCTCTTCCACCCGAAATGTTTTGTGGAAGTCGGTTCATTGAGACTGTGTGCCTGTCTGAATCTTTTGGTGGCCCCATGCCCTGTGCTGACCCTAGGCTGTTCTCGGCAGGTGAGGTTTCACGCTGGCTTCCCCAGCCCTGATACGCACGATTCCACAATGAAGATGTCTGGGAGCCACAGGTTTTCAGCTGACACTGTGAGTTTATTGATGCCAACACACTCTTCCGGGTTCCAGGTGATGAAAGGATTGTCCCACACCTGCACCAGGGCAGTGAGGGACAGAGGTGAGTGACAGTGAGCGTGTCCTGTCGGTCTCTCTCACCCTCTCTGTTCTTTAAACCTTGATCCTCCAACTCCCATTTGTGACCATAATGACCACAGCCTATTCCCCATTCTTTATCTAACAAGGTGTCACCAGAAGAGCACCCCTTGACAGCCTTGTGCCAGGAATACCTTAAATATGGCCTAAAACCACTTGGAGCTAGGACCACACAATATATTGGCCTGGAACCACTTAGCCATTTGTTTTTTTAAGTTGCTGTTTCTACCTTCCAAAGATGCCCAGGGAGGTTTGGGTCCCCATGGTGAGTCCAGTTCTACACGGAGTTATTTTGTCCCAGAAAGAGTTATACTTTGGGTAGAGGTTTGAATTAGAAAATCTCTGAGTCACTTTTTTTTTTTTTTTGAGATGGAGTTTTGCTCTTGTCGCCGGGCTGGAGTGCAGTGGTGTGCTTTCAGCTCCGTGCAACTCTGCCTCCCTGGTTCAAGTGAGTCTCTTACTTCAGCCTCCTGAGTAGCTGGGATTACAGGAGACTTCATGTTTTTAGTAGAGATGGGGTTTCACCATGTTGGCCAGGCTGGTCTGGAACTCCGGACCTCAGGTGATCCACCCGCCTCTGCCTCCCAAAGTGCTGGGAATACAGGTGAGAGCCACCACTCCTGGCCCCTTTAAGTCACTTCTAACTCCTCAGGCTTAAAATTGCAAATGAAGTGGGGAGGGGATAGTTGTATCTGACTTACCAAATCCATCCACAGGAATGAGGTCAGCAGCTGCAGCTGTGCGTCCTGACAGGGAAATTTCGAGCCAGAATAATTAGTGTAAAAAGTTTTGGCCCACACCCACCTCATATTCCCACCAATATTTACTAATTTATTGGGCCAGGCATTATTGTAGATGCTGACTCATCCTTTCCTCACGTTTCCCCTGTGTCTATGGGCAATTCTGATTTTAATTAATATACAGACTACTTTTTTCTAGAGCATTCTAGAAATGATAGGATTCAAAGACAAATGGCTTCCTGAAAAAAAAAAATCACTGCAGTATTCTTCTTTGTGGCTCTCCATTGCATAGGAAAACCATCTAATCAGGGTACCTATCGTTCACCACTGGGCCGGGGCCATGCTGGGTGACAGGGCAGAGGGTCCTCATTCCTTATCAGAAGGCATGCAAAGGACGCAGGGACCAGGTCTCACCACTTCCAGGATGGCAGACAGGGTGAAGGAGATGTTGACACGGGTGGGGACGCTGTAGTTGGTGACTGGACGGAAGGCCTTTCTGTCAAACACTGCTTGGAAGGCAGCGGGGTCCACCCCATGCTGGTCAAAGCCTGAGCAATTGATGGCGAAAGAGTCGCCTCTTCCTGTAGGGAGCAGAGACCCTGTGAGAGAGGTACTCTATTTCCAGGGCTGGGGTCTCTTTGCAGAGAGAGAAAATAGGGGGCATACTGGGAGGAGCAGGTGAGCCCCTCCTTCCCAGGCCAAGGCTCCCTAAGGCCCTGGTGGGGAGGACCGGCTGGGCTGGTAGGCAAATGGTGGAAGTCGATGTGGTGAGTGAAGCCGGGACTCGATTCCCATTCTCCTTGTTTCATCCTCATGCAAAGTTTGCCCAAATCCGCAGGAAAACTTGGCCTTAGCGCGATGACAGCCACTCCCAGGAGTCCTTTAATGTCCCCATCACAAGCCTCTTGGCTCACCTAGCCGTAGAACTGCCCAAAACTTGTGGTCTAGGTGACCTAGAAATCGATGCTAATGTATTTCTCTCTAACTCTTAGGGCCTTAGGTTCACTGAAGGCAAGAACTGACTTATCAAAAGGATAAGAGACATTTTACACAACTGCGCTTACTAGGTCCCTATGCGGAGCGTGCGGCAGGTGTCTCAATGGGTGCTTACCTCGGTGCTATGCATTTATTTTGCCTTCTCAGATTTAGTGACCTCAGTTATCTCATGGGTTACTTCCAGCATCGGGATCATGAGGTGACATCACTGAGCATATAGCATTTGGCCCGTTACAAAGCGAGGCCAGTGCAGACGCCATCTCTTGGCCATCGCCAGGGAGCCACTTGGGTCGGACCTGAGTGGCATCTTTGCCCCATTGCCATTTTATGTGGTCTTTTTCTCTGCTTCCTTCTCGTTATCTCCATCTCTTTTCATATATTTAAGGTATGTGCCCCAACTGGGAACACACATTACCTCATGGAAGCAGAATGTCCACTCATTTCCACCTCAGATTGTCACCTCCCTCAGGGTGTGTCACAGATCAGCTGCTGGCCGGGCGTGGTGGCTCACGCCTGTAATCCCAGCACTTTGGGAGGCCGAGGTGGACAGATCACGAGGTCAGGAGTTTGAGACCAGCCTGACCAACATGGTGAAACCCTGTGTCTACTAAAAATACAGAAATTAGTTGGGTGTGGTGGCGCATGCCTGTAGTCCCAGGTACTAGGGAGGCTGAGGCAGGAGAATTGCTTGAACCTGGGAGGTGGAGGTTGTAGTGAGTCGAGATTGTGCCACTGCACTCCAGGATGGGTGACAGAGTGAGGCTCCATCTCAAAAAAA